>NW_024426663.1:76735084-76853773 GCF_017311325.1 Ursus maritimus | reverse complement strand
CCGCCTGCTCCCCGCGCGCCAGCCCGCGCCCGCCGCGCCGCACCGCCCCCTCGGAGAGCCACGCGCGACCAGCGCGCCATGAGCCCGGGCCAGCGCGCCGGCGGCGACGCGCGGAAGGACGGCCCGGCGGGCGGCGGCGGGGGGCGCCCCGCGACGGCGGCCGGGGCCTGGGCGGTGAGCGCGTTGTGCCTGCTGCTCTCCGTGGGCTCGGCGGCCGCCTGCCTGCTGCTGGGCGCCCAGGCGGCCGCGCTGCAGGGCCGGGTGGCGGCGCTCGAGGAGGAGCGGGAGCTGCTGCGGCGCGCGGGGCCGCCGGGCGCCCTGGCCGCCTGGGCCGAGCCGCACCTGGAGCGCCTGCTGCGCGAGGTGAGGGGCGCGGGGCGCGGCTGGGGGCGGGGGCTGAGCGCGGGGCGCGCGGGCTGTGCGGCCGTCTCCCTGAGGAGAGGCGGGCGGAGGCTGCGGGTGCGGGTCCCCGAGGGGGTCGTGCGGTCTCCGCTCCGGCCGCGGGGTCGCTTTCCAGGGCGCAGCGGCCGCGGGAAACGCGAGCTGGAAGGGCCGTTTCGGGAACGGGGAGGAAGAGAGAGGAAAGCCTCCGGACTTAGAAATTGTGACAGACCCGCGAGGGGGGTGGCGAGTCTCCACGGGGGTGCAAGCTCCGACCGGTCGCCTCCCGCCCGGCGCTTGGTGCGGACTAACGCCCAGGCTCGTGTGCGAAGGGTCGGGTGGGTGACTCGTCACCGGTGGCACAGCAGCCACCGTTCCCCGTGCTGGCGTACCTGGAGAAGCGCGGGCTCTCCAGCAGGCGGGCGGCCAGGGCGGCGGCAAGCCTCGGACGGACCGAGGGCCAGGGCCCTTAGAGGGATCTGCTCTGCCCAACCTTCCCTGCACACCTCCCTTTGGAAAGGTTTCCGAGCAGCTCCATCCCGGAGTTGCTGTGTTCTGGGGCTCTTAGAGCTGAGTGCACACCCAGCGCCCACGAAAATCTGGTAGGATGAGGGGAAGAAAAAAAAAATTCTGGTTTCAAGCGATGCAGATACGTCCTGAATTTTCTTGCGCTTGTTGGAAGTGCCGTATGAGACGCTGTGACACTTCTGTTAAGGTTGCTGCCGTGTGTCTTCAAAGCAGACGCCCCATTTGGAGCCTCAAAGCCCTCACCCATCATGTTCATGAAAACCTCCACGTTTTGTGCAGCAAAAACCCCATAGAACCAAGACAGGCAGGTGGACTGGCTAGGTCTCCTGGGTGTGCTCACCTCCCTAGCCTGAGCCGCCCTCTTCCTCCTGGGAAAAGCGGATCCCAAGTATACTGCCCAGGGGCGCATCCTCAGTTGTAGCAGGAAAAGCGCCAGGGTTTCAAGGTAGAGGAGAAGCAGGTAGGCCAGGCCTGTTACTACTGATTCCCCTCACCTGTGCGAGCTGCGATCTTTATTAATGTATCCCGCTGTGTATCCATAATGTTTGAGTGCATTTGGAATCTTGGGGGGATGGGAGAAGACTGCACCACACCTTCTAGTCTTTCTAGTACCTGTTTCTTAGTGACTTGAATTGAAGCCAGGGTTACCTCTCCCCCAGCAACGTGGTTTGGGGCAGAATTGCTGCTTTGTGGTTTGATTTCCTTCTTTTCGTCTTGAAAGTGCCCACAGACTTTGGAAATCTCCCCGGAGCCCTGCTGGCAACTGGTGCTGGGTCTTCCATAATTGCGGCAAATCCCTAGAGACCAGGGTGTTGAATTGATTTATGGAGGCCCATTTCTATCTGTTCATGCACTAGCCCGAGCCGTTCTTTCGGAGAGGAGGCCCCTCTTCGTAAAAAGAAACCGCAAGCCCCGACTGAGTCAATCAGAAATCCCGGGAAAACCGTTTACAAGGACCTTGCAAATTGTGTCCAGGTTCATGGTGGTGGGGACAGGGTGGACGACCTGGGAAAGCAGCCACTGCTCAAAAGGGGGAATTCGCAGGTCCTGGACCTTGAGGATTAAGGATTCGGAGGGGAGAGACTGCAGTGGCTTCATTCTGTCTCCTCCACTGATTTTACCTAGATGCGACTTCATGTCTCTCTGTCTCAGTCTCTGTGCTCTCAGAAAGGCAAAGGGGAGATCTCACATCCGGGGATTTCCACTTGAAATGCGCCGCACCAATGGGCAGCC
The DNA here is from genome assembly GCF_017311325.1 of Ursus maritimus. Classification (NCBI taxonomy): domain Eukaryota; kingdom Metazoa; phylum Chordata; class Mammalia; order Carnivora; family Ursidae; genus Ursus; species Ursus maritimus. The sequence goes on along the minus strand of NW_024426663.1, from coordinate 76,851,631 downwards.
TGCGTGGGCACAGGGCCTCGGGGAGCGGCGTGCACTACCAGCTAACTAAACTTGGCTCGGTTGGGTTTGGTTAGTTGAAAAGCGCATAGGAGCACATATTAGAGGGTGGAGTGTCGGATGCGCCATGGTTTAATGCACTTGGGGTTGGGCTGTTTGGGGTCCCCTGTGAGGGGCATCTCTCTCCCAGGGCACCAGTCTGTCTGTTCGTGCAACAAGCAGTTCGTCTCACTAATGTCACTGGATGGGACATGTACTCAGCCTGGCTGGCGACGCCGAGAGCCCCTGGCCCAGATGAGGGTGGGGGGTGTGGGAGGCGCACCACAAGGAGGTGGTAATTGGCTTTATCTCCTCTTAAGATGTTATGTATTCATTTGACAGAGAGAGAGAGAGAGCACAAGCAGGGGGAGCTGCAGCGGGAGCTGCAGAGGGAGAGGGAGAAGCAGACTCCCCGCTTGCAGGGAGTCCTACGCGGGACTTGATCCCAGGACCCTGAGATCATGACCTGAGCCAAAGGCAGATGCTTAACAACTGAGCCCCCCAGGCGCCCCCGTAATTGGCTTTAAATAGATGCGAGGATACTTCTTTTGAACCTTTACAGAGGAAGCACAAATAAATACTGAGCTGAGCATCTCTGCAAGGAAGAACATTTGAACTTGAACATGCTTTTCCGTCCGATTTGTTTTCAGGGAAGCCTCTTTTGAATTTGTTGCTGAAGTAGTTATGCACGCGAGGGTGCCTGCAGCTTGTCCTTTATCAACAAGCTTGTTTTCAGAGTTTCAGAGGCAGAAACCGCGTCCAAATTGAGGAAGAGCAGTCCTTGCCAACCACACACAACTTTAATGTCAGAAAAAAAAATTTTTTTTCAAAATAAGCCAACAAAAGCCACTGTTAATAGGGGACCCGATGTCTTTGTTCCCTTGGGAACAGAACTGTGACATAACTTTTTTTTTTGGAGACTGGCTGATGTGCCCGATAATGTTGATAGAGAAGCTACGAGAAAGGAAATATTCATGCTAACTTGGGAGTATTAAAGACCCTTCCCATGATACAAAAGTGAAAGAAATCGTTTTCAGAACATAAAAAAGTCATTAACGATAGTATCTTCGTTATGACCCAAAAATATAAACGCCCAAGAAGCATCTGATATTATGCTTTTTAAGTGTCTTAAGTAGGTTGCCGGAGTAATCAACTCCCCCCCCCCCCAGCTCGTTACACCTATAATTACAGTATTACGACAGCTTAAATTTTAGAGTAAATAAAATAGCTTTCATACTCCAGTAACAAATTTAATGCAAGGATTAAAGAAATATTTAGCTGTATTCAGAGGAGAGCATTTCCAGCTTAACAATGGATTTATTGTTGGCTCCTGGTCTTCCATTGTCCAGACCCATCAGTTTGAAAACAAGAAAAACTCAGAGACTCAGGGTAAAATTCAATTTCCTCCCCTACCATCAACTACTATATGTATTGGTTAAATTACCGTAAAACCCAGAATCACATGCAGCTTTTTCGGCCCCTGCAGCAGCCTGCCACTTGTCAGGACTGCCCTACGGGGAACACGTTGATAAAAAGCCAGTTTTTGAATCCCATGGCACAACAGGAGATGGGAGGGTCAATCCTGGCGACATTTGTTTCCTTGACATTTCCTGGCTCCCAGACCAAAAAGTTCCTTTCTGGTGACTTCCTGGCATGCTCACTTTCTCCCTTTATTCTTTCCTTCTTCTTGTTTTTTGGTGGGGGAGAGCTTTTTAAAATAGCAACATGTTTAAGAAAAGGCAAAAGATTTATGCAAGCTGAAGAGGAACTAGAGTGTTAAAACACAGCAGTGTGTGCGTGACTCAGTCCTTTGAACGTCCGTCTCTTGGTTTCAGCTCAGTTCGTGATCTCAGGGTTGTGAGATCGAGCCCCACATCGGGCCCCACGCTCAGCACGGAGTCTGCTTGTCCCTCTCCCCCTGCCCCTCTCCTTTCTTATGCTCATCTTCTCTTTCTCTCTCTAAAATGAATAAATCTTAAAAAAAAATAGCATGTTTAGAACGAGCCAACTGTCAGGGCATTTCTTTTTCAAACATATTTTGGAAATGTTTGAATCGGACCTTTACATACTGGTGCTGAAGGTTTGCGGCATGGCTCCTGAGCTTGGGTAGTCCATAAACGGACTGAATTTATCCCAGCGGGGAGAAGGGCTCCGGTCCTACCATTTTCTAGCTGTGTCCTCTAACCGCTTCAACTTCCCCAGCAGCAGTTTCTTCTTTCCCAATGTGAAGGTCACAGCTACCTGTGCAGGGACAAGCAAATACAATAATACAGAGGAAGGCGTTGGTGATGAGTCGTGGAATATAGCTGAGCGTGGTGCCTTCAACAATTCAGTCATTGAGTTACCTTGCATAACCAGAGGAGCCTGGAAGTTAGTAGGCAGTTCTCAGTTCAGTGAGTCGGCCATCAGGGGATCCAGGTCAGTGTCTGCCCTTCTCTTGGCTTTTCCTCATGGTTTCAAAACGGCTGCTGCAGCTCCGAGCTCGTGTCTTCACACAAGAGTAACCGAGGCAGAAGGGAAGGGGGCAGGAAAAAGAGTCCTCTTCTCAGTAGGCTTTCTATTTTGTTTGAGTCAGGGGGGAAGCTCCCAGCACCTCTCGGAAGACTCCCCGTATGGCCACCAAGCAGAGCCAGTGCCCACGATTGCCATCATCCTGTCACTGGCAAGGGTAATGGGGTTGCCACAGGAGGCTTGGACCAATCTTGATTCCTCCCCTGAGGCTGGGCACGTTGCCACCGGAAGAGAATGGTGGCTTTGTTAGGAAGGAGGACTGGGAATGTTTTGGGGACCAACCTGCAGTGTCAGGTGGGTGCTATAGAATGTGACCCCAGAGGAGGATGGGGGCACATGGGGGGCGGTCATCCACTGGCCTGCCACAGTTGTCATACCCACACCCCCTTTGGGAACACTTCTCAGCCACCAAATTTCTGTTTCCCTCGGGGTCCTGTCTCCAGCTCTGCCCCCAGTCAGAGTCAAAGGCAAGGTTGGTGTGTTTGGGGATTCTCTCTGGTACAGCCCCATTCTTGCACTTTACGGGCTTTAACCCTTCAGTGGACGCCGTTCTGACCCCACAGTGACCGGGGAAGGGGCATACCTGTATCATCCTGCAGTAGGCTGGTGAGGCTGGAGAAATTGGCTCAGCCACTCCGAGGACAAGGACATCACTGCACCCAAACTCGTGGATGGAGCCCTGTACCCATTAGGTATGTGCCCAGAAAGCTCCCCTCTTCGTCCTCCCTTACGCCTGGCCATGGGTCTCCGTGGCTTTTCTCAGCAGCCATCTGTCACCGTGGCCCTCAGATTCCCTTCCAGAGCGTGTGCAGTTATAACCATGGTCCCCGGAGCATGATGTCCCCTTTACCCTCAGGAGCTTCATCTCATCAGATCCAGCCTTTCTACGCCCTTGGACTCTTCCGCCTTCAGTTAGCAATGTGACGGGACCCCAGCTCGGACCGGCTTAAATTAGAAAGGGAATTTATCGGGGCGCCTGGGTGCCTCGGTCGGTGAAGTGTCCGACTCTTGATCTCAGCTCAGGTCTTGATCTCAGGGTTGTGAGTTCGAGTCCTGAGTTGGGCTCCATGCTGGGTGTGGAGCCTACCTTAAAAAATTTTTTTTAAATATAAATACAAAGGGGATGTATCAGCTAGGAGGTTGCCACAGCCTCGCCTGGCACCGTGTGCCTTGGTGACTTTGTGCGGTTGTTTGGAAGACGACGTGCTCTGGACGAAGGGCTAGAGGCCACTGTCTCAGACTGTTTGAGCTGCTGTAACAAAACACCATAGCCCTGGTGGCTTAAAAACAAACACTTGTTTCTGGCAATTCTGAGGCTGGAAGTGCAAGATCGAGGCGCTGGCAGATTCGTTGTCTGGTCCCTGCTTCCTCGTTGGTAGATGGCGTCTTCACCATGTCCTCATGTGGCAGGAGAGGCAAGGGGGCTCTCAGAGGTCCTTTAATAAGGGCACTGATCCCATCCTGAGGCGGCACCCTCGTGTCCTCATCACCTCTCAACCGCCCCACCTGCGAATGCCACCATATTGGGGATCAGGTTTCAACACAGGGGTGAGCTCTGGGCACTGGATCCCCCGCCCTTCACCTTCAGGGCCCCACAGGGCTCTGGGGCCTTCAGAGAAGCCGTCTCCTCTCCCAGATTTCTACCCGTTTCTCCCCCCTAATTAATTCTAACCCCCACCATGAGGCACTGAGAGGTGTTGCCGGGAAATGGCGTTCTTCCAACCCTGCTCTTTGCAGGACAGGTGCAGACCCTTTGTCTTTGCCCTTTGCCGCGCTCCTCTGCTCTCCAGCTCCCACTGCCGCCGCTGGGCTGTGACCACCTCCTTATCCAGGATGGTAGACCCAGTGTTGGGCAATAGCATGCCCATTTGCCTACCCTTCCCTTGCCTCCTTTTCTTTAAAAAACAAAGAAGCAAAAGAAAAACCAAAGTGTATGTTGCTTTAACATGATGAATGTTATTGATAACCCCACCACCCTAGAACAAGGACTATTTAACATTTTGCATAATCCCGTGCAGTCCTTAATCCTCGGACAGATTGACACCTACCCACCACGAACCATTCCAACCTCACGTCGAAAACGTGTTTCCAGGTGCTGCACGATCTTTGTGGCCCTGCGTCACAGCTGCACCTGAGCCCATCAATGGAAGCTGCATCTTTCTGTCCACCCGGAATCTAGGCCTCCTCCATATTTTTGTTGACGCAGAAAATGGAGCAGCCAGTGGTTTCATGGGGCAAGTGTCTTCCTTCTGTTATTCACTAGGATGTAAGTAACTGCCTCAGGAGGAACGTCTCTAGGGCTTTGTTTTTTGTTTCGATTTTAGAATATCCAAATTTGTCTTTGATCCACCTGTGGTGTTCCCAAACCGTACCTGGTGAAGTCAGGTTTTATAATGGACAGCGTGGATTCCGTCTGTCTTGTGGGTGGTTTTTTCACTTCATTCGGCTTTGTTGTCGTTGAAAGCAAAAGGCCGTTGATAATAGAGCCTTAAAACGCGATCTAGAAAAACTGCGGATTCATCTCGGAATCAGGCTCCTGCTTCGGTTTGGTGCCGTCCCCCTTCTGGAACAGCAGTTTGAAAGTGCCCGGCCTCGCGCCCACCGCGCGCCCGTGACTTCTCTCTAACTCTGCGAACAAATGTCGTTTGGTTTTGGGCGTGCTCTCTGGAGGCCGCTCACGACCTCCGGCTCCTTCCCCGTTCGATTTTCTCCATGTGTAGGATCAGGATTAATCTTTAATTGTTGACACAGGCCCTCAGAAAACATCCCTTCATCATGTCTGGAAACAGATTGCAGAACGAAGCACGAATGCTCGGGAGAAAAACTAAGTTTGCAGATGTAGTTTTAAGGCAAGGCACGTCGGTGTGCGCCTAGAGGCTGTCGGGGAGGTCACTGAGTGCCTGTCTTTGCACACCTTGGGCGGAAGGGTTCACATAGGCGTCCTCACGGTCTCACCCCAGCCCCCACCCGGGCTTCCCACCCCCAAGCCCCCCCAGCAGGTGGGCTTCAGCCTTGCAGAAGGGACAGTGACTGCCCCCAGGTAGCGACGTGACTCCTGGGGCTGAGCCCTTTCCCTCGGCCTCGCAGCAGACCCTTGTGGGAAGCAGTCATCGAGCGTGGCACAGCAGCAGCTTTTCCTGCCCATGTGGACATCCTCCGTGGGGGGCAGGGAACGCTTGAGCTTTAAGCAACCCCAAGACCAGCTCTGCCGTTTCCCGGCTGTGTAACTTTGGTAAATGACTGCGGTTCCAAACCTCTGTTTTGCCCATCTGTTTTTGTTTGTAATGTTTTATTTGTCTCTTTGGGAGAGAGAGGGGGACAAGCAGACTCTGCACTTGCGAGCCCAGAGCTCGACGTGGGGCTCGATCCCAGGACCCTGACGTCAGGACCTGAGCCGAAACCAAGAGGCGTAGGCTACACCGACTGAGCCCCCCAGGCACCCCTGCCTGGCTGTTAAGGGGGGATTACAATACTTGCCTCGTGAGGTTTCAGTGGGGATTAAACAAGCCGATAGGCCCAAAGTGCCCCAGACGTCACACACGTCCCGCGCATGGCTTTCTTTGCCTGGATCCAGAAGGCGCGTGTGTGTCTGTTTGCCAGTTGGAGAGGAGGCCCCGTGGTCCCTTTAATGCTGGGATCCTGCCAGCTTCCGGAGGCCACACAGAAGTGGAAAAGGTATTAACACAGGTCCGGCGTCTGCGTCAGTGACGGGAAGCTGGACTGCTCGGTTGCTGAGGCAAAGCAGGGGCTGAATTGGCTCCCTGACTCCCATTCCCCCCCATGAGATTTTTCATTTAAACACACACACACACACACACACACACACACACACACACACACACACTTCACGTTTATGACCAAAATAAAAACCTAATTATTCATGAAAATTATTAGATGGATTTTTCATTGCGCAAGGGCACCCAAACACCTAATAAATTCGCTTTAAATAATTAGTCTGTTCTTGTGGTTACGCAACATGGCATGAACACCCCCCCCCCAAATGCTCATGATTAACCTGATGGATTAGAGGCCTCACACACATCTGCTTCAAGTCACATTTGGTAAATGAGAAAATCTTTATTTTTTTGATGTAGCCGCAAAATCGGGGTGGGGGGGAAGGGCTCTCAAATGGGTAATTTCAGCTTCTAAAACGGACTTTGCCTCCAACTTCGAGTTGTGAAACAAGTCGTAAAGCAATTACAGTGCTTTCTGGGGGTTTTCGGAGACAGTTGAAATAAAACCTACCCAGCGTTGGGCCTCCCAGGAGGATCTCCACGCACAAGAAAACGCAGTCTGTCCGTTGATTTAACGGTGCCTTTTCCGTCATCGTCCACGGCATCTTCTTTTCAGCCCCGTGGTGCAGTGCAGTCAAGTGAAGGGCAAGTTCACGCGGCGGTTGGACTGGGGTGTGTGGCCTGGGTGTGAGGCTGAGCCGCTGTGAGGTCCGGAGGGCACTGGTGCAAATGCACGTGAGACAAAATGTGCATGCGTGTGAGTGTGCACACGTGTGTGCATAGAGATGCGCACGTGTGAGTGTGCATGCGTGTGAGAGTGCACACATGTGAGTGTGTGCATATAGATGCGTGCGTGTGAGCGTGCGTGAGTGCATGCATGTGAGTGTGTGCAAATAGATGCGTGCGTGTGAGTGTGCGTGTGAGTGCATGCACGTGTGTGCATATAGATGCGTGCGTGTGAGCGTGCGTGAGTGCATGCACGTGAGTGTGTGCAAATAGATGTGTGCGTGTGAGCGTGCGTGAGTGCATGCACGTGAGTGTGTGCATCTAGATGCGTGCATGTGAGAGTGTGTGTGCATGCGTGCACATGGGTGTGCCTGTGGGCGTGTGCATGCACATATGCACCACAGAGGTTGCCCCACCCACGTCCTCCTGACAGCCCCTTTCCCTGGGCCCTCCCAGCTCATGCCACAGGCTCCAGAGCAGCGAGATCGGGGTCTGAGTCCAGAGCTGCCTCTAAACTGGCTGCGTTGGCTTTTCCAAGCCCCTACTTCCTCCTCTGGAAAAGGGGTGACAGTGGCTGCTTCCCTCCGTTCCCCTGAGGAATAAGTGACATGCACTTCCCAGGACAATGAGTGAGCCGTCACGTCGCCCCTCGCTCCCGGTCTGCTAAGCCTGCCAGTGGCGGCTGCCAGGAGTGTTCGTTCACCTCCGTGCCAGGGCCCTTCCTGGGGACCGTTCCTCCCCTTTTCTTCCCTCCTCCCCCGGCCTGTAGCGAGGCTCACGCTTGGGGCTTCGAATGGGATGAGCTGGAGAAAGATGATTCCTTCCCGGGCTTTCTTCTGTGCGCCTCCTTTAGCACCTGGCCCTTCTGGAAATGCTTGGTCTCTCTGGGTCCTGTCACTCCGTGCCTCAGACAGGCCCAGCCCCTCTGCTTTCCTCTTGTTCATCTTCCTAAACAGCCTTGGCGGGGTGTCCCTCCCTTCGCTCCCCAACCACCCTCACGGGGCGCCTGGGTGGCTCAGTGGGTTGGGCGTCTGTCTGCCTTCGGCTCAGGTCATGATCCCAGGGTCCTGGGATCGAGTCCCTCAGGAGTCTGCTTCTCCTTCTCCCTCTCCCTCTGCCTGCCACTCCCCCTGCTTGTGCTCTCATGCATTCTCTCTCTGACAAGTAAAAAAATCTTAAAAAAAAAAAAAAAGGAACATGAATTAAAGATCGCTGAAGAATTCCATCTCCTTTGAACACTGAACTTTTCAAAGCATGCCAGCATGTTTCAGGGCTGAGCTGGGACCCTTGAGGAAATGTGTGCCCATGTGGTTTGGAAGTCACTCAGCATGCCGGCGGGAGTCACTGAGGAAACCCCATGTTCCTTAGAGAAACGTGTCTGAGCTCCTGCCGAACGCCGGGGCTGGGCTAGCTGCTCTCACCAACTGTCTTCCCTCGACTCTACCGAACTTTTCCTGGCACTGAGGTGGAAACCCAAGCCCAGTGGGGTGAAGTTGATGCCTTTTGACCCCAGGACACCTGCTCCCCCACCCCGAGGGATGGGGAGCCAAGCCTGTGGGAGCCAGGGCCAGAGTGTTTTTGTCCTTATCATTTTTTAAAGGTATATTTGATACATAATGAACTCCAAGTATTTTAAAATTACAATTTGAGACCTTGTGACCACATGTGTGCAAATGTGAAACCATCTCTACAGTCAAGGTAGTGAATGTATGCATCACCCTCAAAAGCTTCTCCTGCCCCCTTGAATTCTGTCCCATCCTGCCACCCAGGTGTCACGGATTTCTCTCACTATGGATTTGTCTTCTTTTTTTTAGGATTTTTATACAAAAAGAATGACACAAAATTCTGCTTCTTTTTTTGCAGGGGGTAGGGTGTCTGGTTTCCTTTGCTCAGTATAATTATTGAGAGATGCATTTGCATTTTTGCATATATTATTAGTTCATTCTTTTTCCTTACCAAGTGTTCTTTCTTTTTTTTTTAATAAAGATTTTATTTATTTATTCAACAGAGATAGAGACAGCCAGCGAGAGAGGGAACACAAGCAGGGGGAGTGGGAGAGGAAGAAGCAGGCTCATAGCGGAGGAGCCCGATGTGGGGCTCGATCCCGTAACGCCGGGATCACGCCCTGAGCTGAAGGCAGACGCTTAACCGCTGTGCCACCCAGGCGCCCCCAAGTGTTATTTCATTATAAAGAAATGCCATCCTTTGTTTATCCCCTCACCTGTTAATGGACATTTGGGTTGTTTCCAGTTTGGGGCGATTACAAAGAAAGCTGCTGTTAACATTTGTGTACAAGTCTTTGTATGGACACCTGCTTTCGTGTCTCGTTATACAGACCTTGGAATGAAATGGTTGATCGTCTGATAGGTGTATGACTAACTTTTCAAGAAGCTGCCCAGCTGTTGTGCAAAGCCATTGTATCATTTTACATTCCCACCAGCAGCCTTAATAGAACGAGAGTTCTAGTATCCATGTCATGGGTCCTTTTCCCTCTGGCTGCTTTTAACATTTTCTCTTGATCCCTGATTTGAAGCAGTTCGAATGCAATGTGCCTGCCTTGGTGCAATTTTCGTCGTGTTTATTGTGCTTGAGTTTCCCTGAGATTCTTGAATCTCTGGGTTTATAGTTATTATCAAACTTTGAACAATGTTCTGGCACTCACTGCTCAAAGTATTTTTTTCTGCTCTACTCTCTCTCTCTCTTTCCCCCAATTTGGAGACTGCACTTACATGTGCACTGGAAGACCCAAAGCTCACGGACGCTCTTCTTTTCTTTTTCATTCTTTCTCTCTGTTCATTTTGGATAATTTCTACTGCTGTCTTCAGGTTCACTAATCTTCTCTTCTGCAGTGTCTAATCTTGCCATCAATCCTCTCTGCTCTGTCTTTCACCTCAGACATGGTAGTTTTCACTCTTAGAATTTCAGTGTAGGTATTTTAGTATCTTTGGCGCCTCTACTGAACTCCCTGACCGTGTACCATGTAGTCGCAATCCTCGTTTTATGGTCTGGGGGGGGGGGCGCTAATTCTAACATCTGTGGCAGTCGTGGGTCTGTTTCAGTTCACTGACTTTTCTGCTCATTATGGGGCCTGTTGTCCTGCTGGTAATTTCTTTCTTTCTTTTCTTTTTTAAAGATTTTATTTATTTATTTATTTGTCAGAGAGAGCACAAGCAGGGGGAGAGGCAGGCAGAGAGAGGAGCAGACTCCCCACTGAGCAGGGAGCCTGATGTGGGACTCGATTCCAGGACCCTGGGATCATGACCTGAGCCAAAGGCAGACGCTGGACCAACTGAGCCACCCAGGCACCCCCCCCCCCACCACTGGTAATTTCTTATTAGATGCTGGACATCATGAGTTTTACCTCATTGGATATTGAATATTTTTGTATTTCTGTAAATTTTCATGAGCTTTGTTGGATTACAGTTGTTTGGAAGTAGTTGGATCCTTTGGGTCTTGTTTTTAGGATCCATTAGGTGGGACCAGAGCCACGTGTAGTCTAGGACTGATTACTCCCTATGTCTAGGCAAGACTCTTCTTGGAGCTCTACTTGGTTCACCTGTCTGGCTGGGGGAATGGGCACCCTTCCCAGTCCCGTGTAAGAACTACGTGCTGTTCCCTGCATCCTTTTAGGTGGTTCTTCCCCTGGCCTTGGGTCATTGCCTCCCACATGTGCTGATCAGTGCCCCATGGAACATCTGCAAAGAACCCTCCCAGACCTCTGGTTCTCTCGGCTCCTCTGCTCTGCAGCCCCAACTGCCTGGCATCCCTGGACTCCCAGCTCCATCTCTTCTTTAAAAAACATTTATTTAAATTCAGTTAATTAACACAGAGTGTATTATTAGTTTCAGAGGTAGAGTTTAGTGATTCATCAGTTGCATACAACACCCAGTGCGCATTCCATCATGCGCCCTCCCTAATGCCCATCCCCCAGTTACCCCATTCCTCCACCCCCCTCCCCTCCAGCAACCCTGTTTGTTCCCTATAGTTAAGAGTCTCTTATGGTTTGTCTCCCTCTCTGATTTCATCTTATTTTATTTTCCTTCCCTTCCCCTATGATTCCCTGTTTTGTTTCTCAAATTCCACATATGAGTGAAATCATATAAGAATTGTCTTTCTCTGATTGACTTATTTCCCTTAGCATAGTACCCTCTAGTTTCATCCACGTCATTGCAAATGGTAAGAGTTCATTTTTCTGATGGCCGAGTAGTATTCCATTGTGTATATATACCACATCTTCTTTATCCACTCATCTGTCGACAGGCATCTGGGCTCTTTCTGTAGTTTGGTGATTGTGGGCATTCCGGCTCCATCTGTCCAACTTCAGAAGGCTGCCAGGCTCCATGTCTGTTTTCCCTGCCTGTACTACAGCCTGGAAACTCTCCCCAGGCAGGAAGCTAAAACCCTTGTTCTCTGAGATCACGCTGCTTTCCTGCTTGGTATCAATGTCTTCAAAACCTGTGTTCCCTACATTTTATTTGCAGATTTTGTTGTTGTTGTTTTTTTGGTTTTTGGTGGTGCTATTTTATGCAGGAGGATAAATATAGTTGTGCTACTGTATCTTGCCTGGAAGTAGAAATCCATGATGTGGCTTTTAAAATTTTTTGAAATAATTTTAGAATGATAGAAAAATATGCTTACATATGTACATAACTGTAGCACATTCATCAAAAGTAAGAAATTAACTGTGATACCTTACTCTAGCAGGCAGAGGTGTAGGAGAGCCCTCAGGATTCCCACCCCTTGGCGTACACACTTTGTGTGATTCCCTCCCCTTGAGTGTAGGCAGAACCTGTGATTATGATAGGATCATTCCCGGGACTGAGTTACCAATCAGTTGATTGAGTTCATTACAGCATTTATCCTTGGTGGGCCTGACCCAAGCAGGTGAGTCCTTAGAAGGGACTGGGCCCTTCCTGAAGTCAGAGAGATCTGAAGCATGAGAGGCTGTGTGGAGAGGGGCCACATGTCAAGGAACTGTGGTGGCCTCTAGATGCTGAGAGCAGCCCCTGGCTGGCAGCCAGCAAGAGAACGAGGCTCACAGACCACAAGGAACCACATGAGCTTGAAAGAGGACCCAGAAGTCCAGAAAGAAACACCCAGCCAATGCATTGATTTCAGCCTTAGGAAACCACGAGCAGAGAACCAAACTGTGTCCAGACCTTTGACCACAGAAACCCTAGTAAATAGGTGTTGTTTGAAGCTGCTGATTTGTGACAATTTGTTATGCAGCAATTAAAAACTAATAAAACTAAAAAAGGCCAGGTCCAATTCTTTAGTAACAATATCCCATTATTAATCTAGCAATATCTCAACAAAGAGTAACGTGAGGACCAGCATTAAGCTGTGGGTCTATTCCCACCACTTCCAATTTTTAAGATGATTTTATTTGTTTTCTTATTTATTTATTTATTTATTTTTAAAGAGAGAGAAAGAGCAAGCATGAACAGGGGGAGGGGCAGAGAGAGAGGGAGAAGCAGGCTCCCTGCTGAGCCTAATGCGAGACTCAATCCCAGGACCCTGGGATCATGACCTGAGCTGAAGGCAGACGCTTAACTCACTGAGCCACCCAGGCGCCCTTTAAGATGATTTTAATGCACCCATATTGTGTCTTGGTTGGAGATGGTTAGGATCTTGATTAATAATAGATCTGTCATATGAGGAAATATTTGCAAATCATATATCTGATAAGGATGTAGTATCCAGAAAATGTAAAGGACTCTTATAGCTCAACAACAGAAAGCCAACCCAACTTAAAAATGGGCAAAGGACTTGAACAGACATTTCTTTAAACAAGATAGCAAATGATCAGCAAGCCCATGAGAAAGACGCTCCACATCATTAGTCATTAGGGACGTGCAGATCAAAATCACAATGAGATACCACTCAACACCCACTAGGATCCGTTGAGGAGGATGGGGAGAAACTGGAACCTTCATACATTGTTGGTGGTAATATCAAATGGTTCAGCCACTGTGGAGAAGTTTGGTGGGTACTCAAAACATAATATATGGCCTTAACCATATGACCCAGCAATTCCACTTCTAGGTATGTACCCAGAAGAACTGAAAACAGGTACTCCAACAAATACATACACTCGTGTTCACAGCCCAACTGTTCACAATAGCCCAAAGGTGGACACAGCCCAAATGTCCATCGACAGATGAATGGATAAACCAATTGTGGTGTAGACACCCGACAATATTATTCAGCCATGAAAAGAAATGAAGTGCTGATTCACGCCACGGAGTAGACAAAGCTCAAGAACATTATGCTAAGTGAAAGAAACCAGATACAGAAGGTCATATATTATGTATATTATGTTCCAGAATATGTGAATCCATAGAGACAGAAAGATTGGCAGCTGCCACGGGCTCAGAGGAGGGGGGAATGGGGAGCAGCTGCTTAGTGGGCACAGGATTTCCTTTTGGGGTCATGAGAATGTTTTAGAACTAGACAGAGCTGGCTAAGGGGTGGTTGCATGTGCCACCAACTGTTCCCTTTAACATTGTTCACTTTAATTTTATGCGGTGTGAATTTCACCTCAATTCAAAAAATAGATGTGTTATAGAAATAACAAAGCTGTACCTCAGTGGGTGTTAAGGGACTTCGTGATTTCTTTTTACCCAATTTTATAGAGGGAACTACAGACATTATTCAGATCTCTCTGGTTTTTCCTCTAAAGTCCCCTTCCTGTTCCCAGATCCCACCCTGGATACCACGTTGCATTTCGTTTTCATGTCTCCTTGGTCTATGACGGTTTCTCAGTCTTTCATGTTTTTCATGACCTTGACCATTTTTGGACGTATTGGTCAGGTAGTTTGTAGACTGTCCCTCAGTTTGGGCTGCTCTGATGATTAGACTGGATTCTGCGGTCTTGGGGAGAAGAGCACTACAGTGGATTGCCATTCTCGTGGTGTCATGTCAGGGGTCCGTGATGTCACATGACCCATCACTGGTGACATTAACCTCGATCACTTGGTTCAAGTAGTATCTGCCAGATTTCTACCTTATAAAGTCCCGCTATTTTCCTTTCTCGGTCTTTCGGAAGTGAGTCTAGCCTTCACTCAAGAAGTAGGGAATTTTGCTCCACCTCCTGGAGAGGGGAGTATCTTCATATATTATTGGAAGATTTGTCTCTTCCCACTTATTTATTCAATCATCTCTATCAGTACGGACTGATGGGTTTCTAACCTATCCTTCGGGTGAGAGATAATCTAATACATCATTATTTATTTTGTTGCCTAAGTTGTTCCAACTTGGGCCATTCTGAGCCCTTTCAGGTAGGTTCTGTGTTTCTTTGACATACTCTTCCCCCACCTCCTTTTTTCAAAAAGGACTTCCTTACTTTCTGCCACTACAAGGCACTGGTGGTTCATCTTGTGTATTTCCTGCCCTGGGTTAGAATCAGCCATTTCTCCAAGGAGCCCTGCTTCCTTTTCTTGGAAAGTGGTATTTAGAAACCAAGATTCAGGTATGGGGTGTGCTTGCTGCTTCCAGGATGTCCTTGGTTGTAGGTCGTCTCTGCACACAGCTAGTGTATGTATCTGCCTGAATATCCACTCCCCTATGTACACGTACCTCTGATTATTTCCGTATGTCTCTTTCTGTGTACATTAGATATGACCTCGTAGTGGCGTCGCTGACCCATCCAGCACCACACGGGTCATTCTGTCTCTCCCCCTTTGCGTCTTTGTAACTTCTTTCTTGGCCAGTGAGAAGCCTGGCTCTCATCACCCATAGTCTATTTACTCACTCGTTCAACGCTAATGTATGTGTAAAGTAGTTTCAAAATCGCTGACCTTTCAGAATTGCCCTCGTTAATGCCCGTCGCCCAGTGAGACAGGGAGAAACAACTTTCCCTGCCGCAGGACAGCGTCTCTGTACGGCTCCTTTTGTGTTCAGTCTGATAGCTCTCCATCAAAACACTATTTTGTAGGGGCGCCTGGGTGGCACAGTGGTTAGGCGTCTGCCTTCGGCCCAGGGTGTGATCCCGGTGTTGTGGGATCGAGCCCCATATCAGGCTCCTGTGCTATGAGCCTGCTTCTTCCTCTCCCACTCCCCCTGCTTGTGTTCCCTCTCTCGCTGGCTGTCTCTATCTCTGTCAAATAAATAAATAAAATCTTTAAAAACAAAAAAACACTATTTTGCAAAGTTACTTAGGTCAGCTGCCCGCTTTTCCCACCACTTGCAGCAGTCTTAACGTAGCTAGATTCATTCGTCACAGCCTACGTTTCATCCAGAGATTCTCCCACATCCGGGTTGATTTTTAAAGAAAATGCGTATCCATTAAAGTTCACTCTTTGCGACGTCCAGTCTTACTGGTTTTGACAACTGCCCAGAGTCGCGTGTCCAGCGTCTCAGTGCCACACAGAGCAGTTCGATCAGCCTCACACTGTCTCCTTGTACTTCACGTCTCACACTCCTCCAACCTTCAGCAACCCCGGACCTGATTTCTGTCCTTTTCATGCTGTCTGGCCTGGCTGTGGATGGCAACTTTTTGTTTGGTTGGTTGGTTGGGACACGAAGACGGCTTGTAAGCGGAGCTGGCCATGCTTTGCGGTTGGACTTGGTGGACACCAGGGTGCAGGGCCCACCCTGGTGCTTATTACATCGCCCCCTGGAGTCTCAGTGCTCTCATCTGTCAATGGGCACAATAGTCCCCACCTCTTGGTGGGGGTGGGGGTGAGGGTCTTGGCAGGTCTGGAGGAGGTGGTGGCTGTTGGCACTGTGCCTGGCCCCATAAACCATCAGTAACTCAGTAATAATACCTTGTATTTGATGTCCTCCTCATCTCCGTGATGAGCTATGCAAAAAAGAATGTCAGAGGCCAGGTCTCGCTGCCCTCTGGGGTGGCTGGCCTCAGTGACAATGCAGCAGGGGCCCCTCCCTGTGAGAGTGGAAGGAGGGCAGAGGATTTGTGGGGGGAGCAGAGAGGGTCGTCTGGTGCTTGTGGTGCTAGAATCATCTGTCTGCCATTCACAAATGGTCCTTGGCAGGGCGACTTGAGGGTTTCATTTTGGTTCTTCCTCTTCTTCCAGGCTTTTCTTTTTTTTTTTTTTTTAACTTAGAAGATGGTCTGACAACATGGCAAGGACTTCTAAAGAAGTAAATCACCATAATCCCGACACCCAGGGGGCTTTGTGTTTCGGTAGCTGCTGCCACCCCATGCCTGAATTTTTACACAGATATAGACCTTTTATTTACGGTATCATAAACATCCCCCCCCCCCACTTCTTGCTATGCAGTGTTGCTAATGACATTTCACGAAATATGACAGTTTCATCACGGAGAGTTTCACCATCCTTCTCTAAACTGCTCCCACTGTTTCGGGGGGCACAACTTCATGGGTATCATTCTTTGCTCCTGCTGATTTTTACTTCCCTGCGATTTCTTCCCGAGAGCAGGAATCTTCTGTCAAAGAGGACAGGAAAGTCTTTGTGGCTTTATTTGTGCCATTTTACAGAAATAAATCGTGACATCCTTCTACGTGTATTCATCTATATTTCATCAGAATGCACCCGTTCGAGGCTGTGATCAAGCATCTGGCCGATGGGGCGCCTGGGTGGCACAGCGGTTAAGCGTCTGCCTTCGGCTCAGGGCGTGATCCCGGCGTTGTGGGATCGAGCCCCACATCAGGCTCCTCCGCTATGAGCCTGCTTCTTCCTCTCCCACTCCCCCTGCTTGTGTTCCCTCTCTCACTGGCTGTCTCTATCTCTGTCGAATAAATAAATAAAATCTTTAAAAAAAAAAAACAAAACATCTGGCCGAGCATCCCAGACTAGTGCTCCCACAGGTCATTAATAAATCTATCATCTAACAGCGTAATGCTTTTCTGAGAACCAAGATTTCCCCCTGCTCTCGCTGCCCCTCCCCCAACTCCAACTTCAAGTTCTCCTCCTCCGGACTGGTGGAGGGAAAGCTCCCAAAGTCTCAGGGACTTTTCTCTGAAACTCCTCCTTTAGTTACTTTTGGAGTCAGGACTTGTTTGCATATGTAAAACCAGGACCATATTGTTTGCAGATGCGAGGGGTGCTGCCAGATAATTGAATGCAAAAAAAAAAAAAAGTTGAGGACTTTAAATCATTTTTGGGTGGAGGGTGGGGGTGGAGGGCAGGGGACTAGCAGATAAAAATGCAGATTCTCCGTATAATCCAGAGAAACACACGCATAGACGCATAGACGGAGTTAGAGTCAGTGACCAAACAAAAACTCGATCCCATTACGTTATGACCCCACCTACGAGCATTAACAATAAGGTTAACCCCCCCACCCCCAATAGCTTCCTGTTTAGCTTTTTATTTTAGATAAGAGCCCTTTGGAAGTAATTGTGCTTCCTATCGGTATGTGATAAGCCCTCCCTCCCTTTTAGGAGAGCGGCCCAGATGTGATCCGCTGTTAAAACAAATCAGTTTTTAGCATTAAATGCTTTGGTTTCCAACAAGGAAGCGAGTGCGGCTTCTAGCCGGTCTAGTAGTGATAAAAACAGATGAGAGAGCGTCTCGCACAACTTGACGGGCTTGAACGAGAAGGCTGGATTTGTTTGCCGTGTACATTTTGAAATCTGTAACAGTATCTGCAAATACAGTGGGGGAAGAAAGTGAGTTCTGAGACCCCGCTCCAGCCTGTATCCACGTCCGCGGGCAGCTTCGGTACTCTGGCTCAGAGACACGGTCGCTAGTGGGCCACAGGGTCCGCACTGCTGGGGGTGGCGCTGGGGGTGGGGAGCGCGGGTTGCAGAGCTGGGAGGGTTGCCATCTGCTGCTACTGCTAGTGGAGATGTTCTCACCCACCCCTGGGGTGGTGTAGCGCCCAGGGGAGCTCCGGGTGGCTTAGGGTCGCTCTGGGCCAGGTGGACCAGAGCAGAAGTGAGTGACAGGTAGGGGTCCAGCTGGGAGCTGGGAGCCTGCGTCCAGAAGCCCAGCCAGGTTCTGATTTCTGGGGCAAGCTGAGGTCTTGGGGGGCTGGGGAGGTGCGATGAAGACGGACAAGTTAGTGCACGTAAAGGCAGCACCCTTCCACCCTCTGCCTGTCTGTGGTACCCCTGCCATGCAGCCTCTGCCACGGGGTGTATAACCACGTCCCTGTGTCCCCTCAAAACTTGCAGGCTTTCACTCCTTCTCTTGTGGGTATCAGCCTCTGTGGCCCATCTGTAAAATGAGGGTGAGGCTGGCAGGGCTGGAGGTGGACCCTGGAAGTGCTTGGCAGGTGGCCGGAGCTCCTGGTCCAGGGCTGCTCCTGCCAGAGGCAGACCGGGCTTGGCTGTGAAGTCCCCTCTCCTGTGACAATTCCAGGCTTGGTGCTCAGGGGCTCAAAAGTGGGGGTGCCCTCCTCACCTCGTCTAAAGCAGTGCTTTAAACGTAACAGTTTGGGGATCGCCTGGCTGGCTCAGTCCATAGAGCATGCGACTTGATCTCAGGGTTGTGAGTTGGAGCCCCACGTTGGGCACAGAGATTACTTAAAAAAAAAAAAAAAAAAAAGGCCAAACAAAAATAACAGTTTTATTTGCTTCCTGTACTGTTTTCAAGGTATTTTAAATTTTTATTTATTTTTGTTGAGAAAGATGACATTTATTAAAAAGTTTTATTTATTTATTCCGAGAGAGAGAGCGCTTGCACAAGGAGGAGGAGCAGAGGGAGAGGGAGAGAGAATCCCAAGCCAACTCTGTGCTGAGCACGGAGCCCAACGTGGGGCTCGATCTCACGACCCTGAGATCATGAACTGAGCTGGAACCAAGAATCAGGTGCTTAACCCACTGAGCCACCCAGGGCACCCTGAGAAAGATTACATTTTTATGTTTGAACCTTCTGGTGGTAGTATCATGTTTTGTCATTCAGGTTATCCCATTTGGGATTTGCTTTGTTTTGCTTTGAGGGAGATTTTTTAAATTTGTTTGCTTTCTAAGGAAAGGTTAATACTTTATTTTTTCTTGTTAGGACTCAAGTCTTGGCTCGTTTGGGGATTATGGGCCTGTCATTTCACTCTCCTCAACCTGGATTTGGGTTTGGGGACTAATTTCTTTTTTTTTTTTTCCCAAGCGTGTCCCCGATGTGCGAGACAGGGACAGTAATCGGGCCTCCGAGGTTACTCCGACTGGCCCATCAGGCAGTGATTGTGCCAAGCTGTGCTGTGAGTTAGGAAAATAGTGGAGCTGGGATGTTTGGCCCTAATTCTGGGGTAATTCTCTTCCCTTCTGCCAAATGTAACACAGGGCTGGGCATGTGTAGAGATTCTTGTTAAATGGACGGAGCCAAATCTTCTAGGCCAAGGATCCCTGCTGGTAAGAAGGAAGGAAGATGTCATCAGGGCGGATTAGGGCTGGGCCTGGGGTCTGAGGCCCCATGGGCTGTGGAGGTGGCTGCGAGGGGGCCCCGGGGCGTCCTGGGTTCGGATCCGA
This sequence comes from Ursus maritimus, assembly GCF_017311325.1. Taxonomy (NCBI): domain Eukaryota; kingdom Metazoa; phylum Chordata; class Mammalia; order Carnivora; family Ursidae; genus Ursus; species Ursus maritimus. The sequence continues at coordinate 76,832,230 of NW_024426663.1, read as the reverse complement.
CCTAAGGACCAGGAGTTGGCTGTCCAGGCCCAGCTTCCAACTTCTCTGCCCTCTCCTCGTCACGCTGACTGTATGGTCTCTCTGGCTTCTCCGGATTCATGTTTGAAAATGGGTAACAGGGGCATCTGGGGGGCTCCGTCTGTTAAGCGTCTGCCTTCACCTCAGGTCATGATCCTTGGGGTCCTGGGATCAAGCCGCACGTCTGACTCCCCACTCAGCGGGGGTCTGCTTCTCCCTCTGCCTCTCCCCCCTGCTCATGCTCTCTTTCTCTCTCAAATAAATAATAAAATCTTTAAAAAAATTTTAAAAATTAAAAATAAAATTTTTTTTTTTTAAATGCTGTAACAGAGCAGAAACCTGCCACCTTCTTCTCAGGGACTCCCAAGTGATCGTTGCACGGTTATTTCGGTTTTTCCTCTCATGCCAAAACTGCCGATAGCATTTAACTGCCTGGTAAAAAAAAAATGTGCCCCACTGTGTCACCCCCACTGTCGATCTTTCCAATACATCGGTGGTTGCTGATTTTTCCACTTCTGCCCCTGTCCGCTCTCAAACTCATGCTCATTTTTTCTCCCCCTCTCTTTTCTTTCTGGTCCAGAAGTTGGAGGGACTGGCCAAGCACCGGACAGTTCGGGAAGCACCGACCGCGTGCATCTGCCCACCAGGTAAGTGGATGTTTGATGCTCGCGGGCCCCTGATTTCCCGAGGCCGGGCCTCCTGCCTCCTGTCTGCTCTGAACTGCCGAGCACGTGGTCAAGAGGCTGACCCTGGCTTTCAGGCTGTGTGTCGCAGCTCGTGGACCACCCCACTCGTGGGGTCTTTCTTCCTATGTCTTCCCTGACCAGCTCACCAGTCAAAGATTCTAGCAAGGTTACCTGACCTGGTTTGATGAGGATGGTGGTCTGTTAGAAACTGTTCGAAATGACTTATAATGAAGACGTAGATACAAGGAAACTAACAGCTGTCCCATGTCAAAGACCGAAAAACAGGCCTGGACCGTCCGCACGGTATTAACATTGTGACCCCAGCTCTATTTCAGACACGACGGGATGAGTAAGGAATCTGGTGAATATAGGTTTTTTCGGGTTTCGTTTCTTTTGGTGGAGGTAGAGGAAGGAAGATGGGAACGTGGTCTGAATGATTCGAATTATCGTGTCTGTCTTGGGTTTTGGTGGTGCAGCCAGGGTGGCTGAGAATCAGACCAGGATTTGTGGGTTTCCCATCCTTGGGGCTGAGTCCCGAGTCCCAGCAGGTCTTCCGGTGGTCCTCATGGGAGCTTTGTACAGACCTTCATCGAGACTTTAGGTGTGCGGTCTTGGCCCTGGTATTTTCAGCGTTAGAATTACCCTCTATCGAAGGTGTGTAGTGTGTAGTAACTACCGGTGAATGAGTTGGAAATTGCAATAATTCGTAGACTCCCCACCATGCAGGACAAGCTGGAGAACACAGGAGCTGAGCCCCGGGGACCTTGTCCTTGCTGTCCCTCCATCCACTAGCCAAGTGGTCCGGCTTTTCCCAATCTGGCCGAGACACGAAGCTCCTTGAAAATGAACATCTCCGTATTGGGAGATGCCCTGGGATTTCTGCAGAGGTGGACCTCGCAGTGTGAAAATTCAGTCTCCAAGGGCCCGGCTGGAGAGGATTTTATGGGCGAGCTTGAGTTAGTCTTTAATAGCACCTCCAACATTTCAACAGGAGGGAAAAGGACGGGACAAGCAACGACATCATTAGCAGATCAGGAAGTCAGACATTTGATGCTCTTGTGGGGTTTTTTTGGTATTTTTTTCCCCTCCTCTTTCTGAGTGCTGTATGGATGTCAATTCATGGGAGTTATGTGGAGAAGTATTTTTTAAACTGGGAGTCACAAAGCGTTTGTAGGATAGGAAATCAGTTCCGTGGGTTACAGCCAGCGTTTTTGAAATTTTGAACTAGCTGTAGACTGGAATAAAAACATATTGGAGTGAAGTTTTTGTTTGAGCTATTTATACTTGGAGTGTATGACCTGGATGGTGATTGAAAGGGGTTTCCTGCTATGCGTTGCTGACCGGAAGTTTGAAAGTCTCAGATACAGATGATGGGGAGAGAGGGAGGAGGAGGCAGTGAGGGGGCGTAGAGCTCCTGAATAAACCTGGCCCGGGGCCACATCTTGGTCTACCGCTTATTAACCCTCAGGGTCTTTATCGAAAATTGATAACGATATGCGAGTGGGCTCTGTAGACTTTTTTGAGATTGGTATTTGAGTATAGGTCAAAGCCCATGACCCAGAGACAGTCCTGGGACCTGCCTGCCCTTGGGGGTTCCTGAACCACCAAGAGAGGCTCTAAGAGGGTCTCAGGGGAGACTCTGGGGTCTGAAAGGCTGGTCAGAAACCCCCGTCCCACTGAGAGGAGGGCAGTAACCTCCCCTGCTCGTTACCGAGGGACTCGTGGCTGCCCTCAAGCGCTCCTGGGAGGCGTGCTCAGCACGGTCGTGTGGCCAGTGTGGCCAGACCCTGATGCACACTGCTTTCTCCCCCTGTCACCTCGAGCTGGAGGACTCGCTTGAGCCCTTTGGACCAGAGACCTTCATCGATGCAAAACGCTGTAGGGTGGACATTCTGTCATCAAAAGGACAAAGGCCTTTTTTCCTATAGCACTCGAAGCCTAAACCGACTCCCTTTCTTGTGCTCCGATCTGCCCTGCAGACTTTGGGAGTCTGGACCCGCCAACTGCCCTCTGTGGCTTGGGGCCCCATCTGATTTGAAATACTTGCCGATGCCCCCGCTGCCCACCCAGTTCCTTCTCACGGCCTGGAGACTGTGTGATCTTTTGTCAGATCCAAGGAGGTCTGATAAAACAGATAAGCGAGGCCAGAGAAGGGAGAGACTCTTCTGTGTGGTGCCCATTGTGAAGTGGGCCCTCAGTGGGAGCTGTGGAGCTGAGAAGGGGGCAGGCTTCTTGCACGAGCCAGGGGCAGCAGGCCTGGCAGGGCTGTGCCCTGAGCTGGCCCCGTGACCTCGGGCAGAAGAGGGACCTGAGCCTTGTACCTCGTCTATAAAATGGTGTAGAGGGTTGAATGAGGTCATCCAGGATTCAGGATGGGCCCTAAGTCCAATGACAGAAGGGAGAGACTTGAGACACAGAGACACGCAGAGGAGAAGGCCTTGGGAGGCCTGGGAATGATGCATCTACAAGCTTAGAGCACCAAGGCTCGCCCATACCGACTGGAACCTGGAGAGTGGGTGCGGAGGGGATTCTCCTGCAGCGTAGCCAGAAGGAACCAGCCCCGGTAACACCTGGAGTTTGACTTCTGGCCTCCAGAACTTTGAGAGAATCAGTGTCCTGTCATTTAAAATCACCGCGTTTGTGGCAATTTGTTCTGGCAGCCCTAGGAAACGAAAGCGGGCTGGGATGTGAATCCCCCAAGGACCTTGACGTTGCCAAGGGGGAGGATGAAAATGGGGAGCCCCCCTCCTCCAGGCTGCCCTTTCTCATTCACTTGCCCAAAGAGCCCCTTCTGCGCTCCTTCAGCAGGTGGCTCCAGGCTTTAGACGCACGCGACTCACCCCCGTCCCTTGGGCATTCCAACACACTTTGCTTGTGTGACCTATGTATTTACATGCTTAAAAATGAACTGAAAGGTTCAAAATGCTACGTAAAGTTTAAAAGTGGTCATTACCACATAGGAGATGTGATTAAAAAAAAAAAATCTCAAGTACTGCTAAGGATTACCCACGAGGAATGATTCCCCTTCCCGGTTCTCCCCAGTTCTCCTGCTCGCCTTTCTAGACGCCTTACCAGCGTGCGCCTGTCCTAGAGCAGAACTTTCTGTGATGTGCAGGTGGACGAGATCCTGCAAATACGGCAGCTGCTACGGGCCGCATGTGGCTGCTGAGCCCTTGGCACGTGGCCCGTGCCAGCAAGGAACTGAATTTTAAAATTTTTACTTAATTTGAATTTCCATTGCCACACGTGGCCAGTGGCTTTGGTATCGGGCGGCGGGGTTTTTGAGGTAGTGCATGTATATTTCAGACCGCTGCCCCCGGGCCTGGGGGTGTCGGGCTGGACAGACAGGAGCTCGCAGTCTGTTGGGGGAGGCTGCCCTCAGAGCGGCAATTCTAGAATATTGCAGGAAGGGCTCTGGCAGGGGTGTCCCCCAAGGCTGTCCTGTGGCAGATGAAGGCACAACCTGGCCCCCGCTGCGCTAAGAACAGTCATGACCCGGGAGCATCCTAAGGGAGGGGTCAGGGCTAGAACCCAGCACCTTGGAGCCAGAGAGCCCTGGGTTTGACTCTGCCCTGTGGTCCCACCCGGGACGTCCTGGGATGGGCCACTCTGGTGTTAAAGTGCTTGTATTACTAACTCTCCATATTGCTCCATAACTAACTCTCCTAATGCCTATCGCTGGGTTAACTGCTGGGCCTGGAGGATGGGACGCATTGGGTTGCCAGGTCTGGGTCAGGTGCCTGTTCTTGGACCCCTCGTGGGGGTGGGGTGACCCTGCCCATGTGGGCTGAGAATGGGGAAGAGTAGTTACCACAGGCATAAATAAGAGCTTACCACTCCAGGGGCAGCTGGCCAGCCCGGTGCAGGGCTGGGGACTGGAGACAGAGTCTGGGTTTGGCCGGAGGTTTGTCTCCACTCCGGGCACAGAAGAGCCTTCTTTTCCCTCTGCTGAACTCATCCAACAGTTAGCCTGGCCCAGTAACAAAGCGCTTGGACTCTGGACCCTGACTTTCTGGTTCAAATTCTGTCACTCACCAGCTCCATGACCTTGGACACTCATCCACGTAGCCTCCTGCTGCCTCAGTTTCTCATCTGTGAAATGGGGTTTCCAGTAGTAGCCATGTCTTAGGATCGTCACAAGGATGGAATAAGTTACCGCGTGTGTGTTGTTTAGAATGGAACCTCTGTCGCTTTCTGAGAGTGAGTTAGTTGTGGTTACCATTAACTCAGATCCACTGTCCCCAGGCTGAGCCAGACCCACCTGTGTAGCCTGTTACCTTCTTGATTTTCGCTCACGTCCGGCAGGGCCGCCAGAGCGATGGGGGAGAGGAGATTTTGAAGTTGGCGGTTGTCTGGGACTATTCTGGAGGGAAAGAACAAAGGCTTGGCAGACCACATTGGCATGTTCTTCTGGGACGTGGGTGAGGAAAAGCTGGCGACAGAGCCCAGGAAGGGGACAGGGAACATGTAACCCGTGAGCTCCTGTCAGCCACTAAGGGCTTCCAGAGGATGCTTGCAAAGCCCCTTGCTCTGCTCCCTTCACACAGTTCACACTGGTTTCCACCCCGGGCTCCACCTGCCCTGGAAGTTTGTTAGCAACTTTTCAGAAAAGTGGCAACACTTTTCATTTCTTTTTCTGTGCCCTTCTGTATCCTTGTATAATACACCAGAGATGCCGTGTGAGGTTTCCAAATGATGTGCACCGGTGAGTAGATTAATCAGAGTTAGAAACGCCCGGCTCTGTCTCAGCCTTTGGAAGTTTGAGCCGAGGAGTGCAGCCCTCCGGAGGAGAGCATGATGTCGAACCTGATACATTTCATTCATAGTTTATGGCAAATGTTACCGAGTGGAACAGAAGTACAAGTTACACGTGTTCAGCCCGTTTAGTTGTTGGCTTAGGAAAGAACTTAGTGAAGGAATTGCGATTCCCCTTTTTGAATTATTTATGCCGAGAATGTTAAAAATAGCACACTTTTTTTTAACCCGTTAAATCCTAGTTGGCTGGAATTCGTGATCTAAAACAGTAGCTTGACGGCAGTTCTCCCGCTGTGTCAGACTGCACGGAGTTGAAGGAGTTAATTTACGTGTCTGATCTTGTTTGCTTGTTTGTTGGCTGGAATCCTCTGGAGGATGGTCTCCAGCGCCCACTCCATTATGCTTAGATATTTGTTCTTTCTTTCCTTCATCTCTCCCTACCCGTTTTGTGCTTTTCCTGTGGGCAATATTGACAAAGATTGGGAGAGGCATGGTGGTTGGAGCCTGTCGTTGGAGGTCATGGGGCAGAAAGAACCTTACTGTCCTAAGAATGGGAAGAGCCTGGAGAGAATAAAAGTCTTGCAGAAACAACAACAACAAAAAAGGGAGAGATTGACTCAGCTCAGGAGAAACTGGGCAGGGGGGCAGATGATAGCCGGGCAGGGTTTTGAAGACTGTTTGGCATCTCAGCCAGCTGGGACAGGAGACACATTCCACGATCCCACCATTCTGAGCAGAGGCATGGGAGCGCTCTGTTTGGTTGGAAGGCGGCAGGGGGAGGTGAGGGTGGGTCCTGGTTAGGGAGGGATGTGGGTGTTTTTCCACGGGAGGACACAGCTGAGGGAATGTCAGTAGAGTTCAGCATTAAGAGGACCCCAGAAACAGCACATAGTAAAGAGCGGAGGCAGATCTGGGTCTAGCAGAGAAGACCCCGGGGAAAGGGTGCTCAGGGTGGGAATGGTCTTTGTCTCATTCCCTGCCGTGTCTCCTGAGCCTAGAACGGTGGTGGACACGTGGAGGAGGGACGATTGCATCTGCTGGATGACTTCTGTGGAGGAGAGGTCGTGAGAACTTGAATGGGGGCCATGAGAATTGATGGCCGGGAGCAGCTGCAGGAGGCACGGGGCCGCGTGGTGGACGGAACTCACAGACAGGATGGATGGGCACGGGAGGGGACAGAGGTGCCTGAAGCTACGAGCCTGGGGGAGGGCGATGAACATCGACAGGAAATCCCCGAAGAGGGATTTGGAAGGGAAGATGGTAAGCGTGGTTTTGGACAGTGAGTGGCTTCCTGAATCAATTAGCAGACCCACTGATGGATGGGAGAAGGTAATTAGAGGTCTTCTCTTAGGGCATCGGCCGGCTACTCTGAATCTGCTCATTACAAAATATACCATGTCCCGTTAGTAAAGGTCTTGCGGTTTAACTGTGTGCTGACCGCTGAGATTTGGAGATTTTCTTGTGACCACCAGAGGGAGCCCACTATATTCATTAAATTCTATAGAAATTTAACAGGAATTTAAAAGCCATGGATAATTAATGTTTTTTTAAAAAATGACTAACAAACACACAGAAGTGAAACAGAAAGCCAAGCACCCACTCTGGTGTTTTTTCCTATTTCTTCCATTTTCCTAAATGGAAGATGCCTCGGAATTTTCCAGAAGGTTCCAGAATCAAGTGGTTTCCTGGAAGCTGGGATGAATTATGGGAAGGGTAAAAGAGCCATCAGCGAACGCATTCCTGGAACAGTTGCCCCACCCACCCAACATTTATTGAGCGCCATCTGGTTTAGTCATAGCTGAGAATCCTGACGCTATGGGAAGACAGGACTAAAAGAGTCTTGACCTCAGCTTGGCCAACTCTGTGCCAACTATTGGACGACAGGTGCAACTTCTCACTGCGTGGGGTGTCATGTAACTTTGGAGGTTAGGATTATTAAATGTCCCACAGATCAGGAGCTGCTCACGTGGTGGCATTGCCTTTTCTGAGGGTGAGTTCAATGGGGCCCTCATATCTGGCTTCTCACCTTACTCCGTATGCCAAAGTATATTCCCCATGCATTGAAGACTTCAATGTGAAAAATGAAACCACGGAGGGCAAGACAAAAATACAGTAGGTCCCTGAAAAAAAAAAACCGTGAGGAAGAAGTAGACTAGACTAAGTGTTGAAGTCAGAAACCATAAGGCAGTGGTTCTCAACCAGGGAAGATTTTACTCCCCAGGGAACATTCTGCAATGTTTGGAGACATTTCTGGTTTGTCTCAAGGTGGGGTGTAGTGGGATGATCCGGGCATTGAGTGGATGGAGGGCCAGGGATGTGGTTAAACATCCTGCAATGCCCTGGATGGCCCCCAACACAAAAAATGACCCCTCCCCAAATGTCAGTGGTGTCGAGGCTGAAAAACCCTGCCATAGTGTAAAATATTTTCTTACATGTTTTAGGCTTAAAGCTTCCATTTTCTGCATAGGAAATCTTGCCTAAACAAAGTTTAAAGGTAAAGAAGAAGCTGAAAAAAAGTTCAACCTATACACTACACGTGTGGTTAATATTCATGAGGTGAAAAGTGTTCTTACAAAGATTAAGGCAAAATCAAACGTTTTAGTGGACGAAGGGGCAAAGAATACGCATAGGGAGTCGCCAGTGAAAAATACAAATGGTGACACATTCCTTCAGTGGATACTCACGGGGCACCCACTCTGTGCCAGGCTCTGCTTTGGGCCCTTGAAAAGATCGTCCACGGTGAATAAATTGTGGAAATTCCTAGTAAAATGAGATAATGTTTTCAGGGATCCGACTGATAATGTTTACATTGTCTTGATCTTTCTGGTGGGCAGCTGTTGCTGTGAAGTCCAAGGGCAGTTGGCTGGAGAATCCTCTCTTGTTTGGGAATTCGGTCTTCTTGGTCTCTTCAGGCCTTCAACTGATTGGATAAGGCCCACCCACATGACGGAGGGCCATCTGCTTTCCTCCAAGTCCACCTCTTTGAATGTTAATCTCAGCCAAAAAAAAAAAAAAAATCGTCAGAGAAACATCCAGAATGTTTGACCACGTATCTGGGCACCATGGTCCAGCCAAGCTGACCCATGAAATTAGCTGTCACACCTTCATCTGTTACTTCTCTTGGGGTCCTCCTCCTCCTCTCCCCTCAGCTCTCTCTCCAGTCAGTCAGTTGTCTCACCTGCTTCCCATATGTTGACGAGTCCTCCCTACACCGTTCGTCCACCACTGCCTCCTCCAGACACTCATCGGCTCTTGTCCTTACCAGACCTTCCTCAGGACTGCGGCAAAATGATGTTCAGTTTCAAAGCCTTCCTTGGGTCTCCACCGTCTTTAGGATCAAGGGTGCAGTCTATGTCTTGAGATTTCTCCATGTGATCCCTGCCTCCTTCCCTGCACCCGTCTCTCACATCATATCACCTTCCTATCTCAAATCCTATGCCCTAGGGAATGACTTAGTTTCTCGATCCAAACCTGTGTGTCATTCCCCTGCCTGGAGTGGCTCTCTCCTCCTGGCAGTTCTCCTTGAAGAATCCACCCACAATATTTCTTCAGATCCGCTGGCTGCACAGACCCTCCACGGGTGTTGGCTGGGGTGGTGGGAACCAACGACACACTCAGCCCTTGCGAAGGGAGCTCGCAAAATTCAGCTCTTTCTGTAAATACGTTTGGGTGATTTGTAGCATGACAGACAGGTCTGTTCCAGGTTGGTTTCAGGGAAAGGCCAATAAAAGCTATTAAGGAAGCCGCCAGGGCTGACGCTGTCCTTCTGGAATTCCACCCTGTCCAGGATCGGGGTATCTTCTCATCCCCTCCGTGGGAAAGCCCCTTCGAGGGGTGTTGGCCTCCTTTTTGTTTTTAAACTTGATACTGACTCTCTTTCCATTTTTTCCAGTGTTTTCTCCACTCGGCTTTTTGTGCTTGCTCACTGAGGCTTCACTCTGGCCAGGGCTTGGCTCGCCTGAGCTCTGACTTGGCCCCAGGGTCCGGTGATTGGAAGCATTTGCATTTGGTTTGGCGCTGGCCAGGGTCCCTTCCCTGTGAATCAGATCCGCTCCTGCCGCCTTGCCCTGGGGCACTTGCCGCTCCCTGTGTCGGGAATAGATTCCCTACAAGGAAACACTTAAAAATATCCTTCCTGGGGGCACCTGGGTGCTAAGTCTAAGCACCTGCCTTCAGCTCAGGTTATGATCTCAGGGTCCTGGGATTGAGCCCCGCATGGGGATCCCTGCTTATCGGGGAGTCTGCTTCTCCCTCTGCCCCTCCCTCTGCTCGTGCTCTCTCGCTCATTCAAATAAATACGTAAAATCTAAAAGAAAGAAAGAAAGAAAGAAAGAAAGAAAGAAAGAAAGAAAGAAAGAAAGAAAGAAAGAAAGAGAGAGAGAGAGAAATATCCTTCCTGGAAAAGCCTTCCCATCCTTTGCAGCTAACATTTCCTGTGCACTCTGTTTTAGCCACCCCCCCCGCCCTTTGCCTAAATTGAGCAGGGTTTGGGAGTTGTGGAGACCTGGGCACCCCCAGACGCCTCCCTAGATTGCAAAGCCTTGTCTCTGTGCAGGAGCTCCTCCTAGGACCCCCCGAGCCCCTCTCTCCCCTTGTCCTCCTGGAGCTGGCTTACCCGCAGCCTTGCTCCCTGCGTGCCCTCACCCTAGGCATGGGTGACCCCAGCTTGCCTTCCATCCTCATGCAGCTGAGCAAAGGGGGGGTATGGGCCGAAAGCGCTGCCCTTGCTAAACGGTCCGAAGAGGATCGGTGGTGGCGGAAACGCACAGAAATGTCCCCTCATTCCCTTCATCTGCTAGTTTGGCGAGCTCCATCCCACTGTGCGGCGTGCACCTGCTCCCTTCGTCGTCCTTAACTATGTAGCTGCTGCGTGCCACAGGAGCCAGGCCCGGGACGAGCCCCCAGACCCATGGAAGAGGCAGCTGCAAGTCTGCGTGGCTCCGGGGAACGGAGAGGAGGGAGGGTATCTCCGTGGATGGCGAGCGAGTTTGCACTGTCACTAGCAACAGAAACCAAGCGGGGCAGACTTAGCGGGAACGGGAAAGTACTGGAAGGAGTTCCGAGCTCACAGAAGCCAAGCGCCTGGCGAGGAGGAGGTGGGGGCGGACAGGATGCGGGGTGTTCTGGGAATCTGGGCAGCAGGTCCCCAGGGGATCGAGGGCTCTCAGATGCGTCCCCTCCAACTGCTTTTATGTGTGTCACTCTGCTTGAGGTTTGGGGTCTCAGGACGAGGAGCCTTACCGGGCAGGCCCGGACCCTGTGCCCATCCCTCCGCCTGGGGCCTCCATGCAGGGTGGAGAGGCAGGGAAGCCCGTCCCCACGGGGGCCAGGATGCCTTTCGGTGTCTGGGACAGGAGTCCGGGTTCGGATGCGGGTGGATCCAGCCCTGAGTGCCAGCTGTGGCCTCCCATGGGCCCTGTGAGGTGATTCTTTAAACTGTCCATCTCCTTGTCTGTAAAATGTACCTCGTGGGTTTGGGTTGAGGCATACGCTGAGAAAAATACATGTGGAAGTGCTTGGCATGCAGTAGGCGTCTAATAATGTCTGTGCATTTATCGCTAAGAAAAGTGATCTGTGGTCCCCACGGGGTGGACGAGAGACGGACACAGGTCATTATTATGGGTGGGGTGTTACCGAGGGAGCACGGACAGCATGACCGTGGGGACACTTTCTGTTTGTTGCCTCCCCTGCAGGGATGTAATGTCATTTCTGCTTGGTCTCTTGGTTCGTCTGGTGCCACAGTCCCCCTCATGAAGCTTCTGCTCCAAGATGGAGAAAGAGCATCTCCTGGCTCCTCGGGGAGCCCTTGAGCCTGATTATCAACAGGGAGCTTTATAAAGCCCTTTTCTTTTGGGGGACCCTGGAGATTCCCCCATGATGCAGCAAAGCCTCTCCCCTGACCCCACTGTTCTTTTTTAGTTTTTCAGCCCTGCCTTTAGAAATGGGACCGAATGCCGGCAGAGCTGCCTTCCCCACGAGGTCATGATTTTCGTGACACTGGGCTTGAAGTGGCCGTGGGCGGCCCCCTCACAGGCTAGCACAGAAGTTCACAGCTGCAGGCTGAGGTTCCGCGGGGAAGAAAAGTCCAGCAAACAAAGGCCAGTGCATGGCTGGTGTGGACGAGGGGCCAGACCTGGTTTCCCTATTAGAAACTCACACGCCTGCCTCCCCTGCGGTGCTTTCTGTCAAAAGTACCTTAAAAAATGTGTAGACAAGGGGCGCCTGGGTGGCTCAGTTGGTGAAGCATCTGCCTTCAGCTCAGGTCATGATGCCAGGGTCCTGGGATCGAGCCCCACATTGGGCTCCCTGCTCGGCGGGAAGTCTGCTTCTCCCTCTGCCTCTGCCCCCCATTCATGCTCGCTTTCTCTCTCAAATAAACAAAATCTTTTTTTAAAAAAATGTATAGACAAGACCACATGTGCCCCTGGGAGGGTGGGGGCGGCAGGTGACTTGGAGGCAGGGTGGGGAATGTACCAGGGCTGTGGCACTCACAGAAGGACCAGACAGGGACTCTACGCGAGCGTCACTGCCTGTCGCCCAGGTGGGGTCAGAGGCGGGCTGTGTGGGCCCCGGTGCTCGCTGAAGGTCAGCAGTGTATGGGAGCGGTGTACTTACTAGCTGTGACTGTGGTCCTCAGAGTGTCCCCAGAGGGCCTGGCACTGGTCTTAGCACTCTCTCTGGGAGGCTATGTATGGGGTGGGGGAATGGGAGGCAGGACTGGACACAGGGCTGCTTCCTGAGGAAGGGGAGGAGCAGCTGCCCAGGAGTGACTCCCCCTGCACCCCTGCACCCCCAGTAGGACTTGGGCTTAATTTCCAGGAGGACAAGGTAGTGCCTTCTGTCCACCCCCCCTGCCTGTGTGCTCCCCAAAATGTACATCCCCTCCTCTTGCCTCCTACCCCCTTGGGATCCAGGAATCCCAACAGGAGGGGTCGGTGAGGGTCATGCTCTGCTACGTGGACACTGGGCCCTTCTCTGCTGGTGGGGTGGGGGGGTGTAGAAAAGCAGGGAAGGTGTATGTGTGGAGGGGTAGGTTGCATGTGGTGGGCGTGGGGGGGTATGAACTCAGGAGTGAGGGTTTACGGGAGGGATAGTCTATGGCAGGGTGAATGCAGTGGGGTTGCTTTGGTGGGAGAAGGTAGAGGTGAGGGAGGGGTGAAGGAGGAGGGAGCGACTGGTGAACTCAGGCATATCTGCTCTGCCCACCAGGGGTGGGGCTCTGAGCCCCTCAGGCTGGTGCCGAATTCTCTGCCCAGAATCTCCCCCAGCCCCCAGGGCTGACTCACTTGGTCTCCAGCTCACCTCTGGATGATGGAGTGGCTCCTTTCCTACCTAGAACAGACTGTTTGCTTCCTCCTGGACGTCACCACCTCCCCACAGGGCCCCCTTCTCCTATCTTCTTAGCAGACTGTCCTCCTTTCATTAAAAAAAAAAAATTATTATTATAAAAGCAAGCTGTGCTTCTTCAACTTATTCCACTGCCCCCCTCCTCAAAAACAACAGAACTCTGAAGTTCAAAGAAAAGTCTCCCTTGTCCCACCTCCCCACCCTCTCCAATCCCATTCCCTGGATGTAAATATTTTACAAATGCACACATTTAAACTCTTGCAGAAATAAAATAATGCATGGTATTCTGCACTTTTTTTTTTTTTTTTTTTTGTCTTCACAATTTAAAGGTACAGTTCTCTGTCAGTCTGACCTGCATGGGCTCCAGGGGCCCCTGGCCACGCTTACGTGGGGACCCGTTCAAGTAAACAACAAACCGTGACTGCAGGCAGGGAGCTGGGGCAGCTTCCCCGCTTTCCCTCTGCCTTCCTGGACCGTTTCCAACATTTCCTTCCACACCGGTGGTTTTCACTGTTTCCAGTGCATAAGTCTCCCTGCCTGTCTCTGGCCCCTGCTTTTGGCAGCAAGTTTCCATAGAAGGCGGCAGAAAGGCGGTGAACATGCACTCCGTTCATATTCTGTGTCTCCGCAACCGTTCGTGGCTTTGGTCACCGCAACATCAACAGATCCGTCCCTCCTCCGATATCTGCCTCATTATTTGTTGTAATGTCTTGTCCAAATAGAACTCACCGTAGGCCAAGCGCATATCCGACATTTGCAGCTCGGTGAATTTGCACAGACAGCACACCCCTGGGTCCCAGGCAAGGAGCCACACATGACCCACCCTCCAGAGACACCTGTGCCCCCCATAGTTGCCCCGGGGGTGGGAGGTGGCTCCTAGCCCAATTTCTCACCGAACAGACTAGCTCTGCCTGTTTTTTGTACTTTACGTGAACGGAATCACACGGTGTAGAAAGGTGTGTGTCTTTCGTGGAGGGTGATGAGATTTTGGCCATCTTGCCCACATGTGGTTGGGGATTGCACATTTATTCGTTTTACTGCTGTTGGGTGTTTGGACAGTTTCCAGGTTTGGGGCTCTTGCTACAAGCAACATCCTGTGTGTTTCGGGGAACATAGATACGCCTCTCTGTTGTGTTCCTACCTCGCGGTGGAATCACTGGGCATGAGGTAGACAGATGTCCCCGTGTAGGGAACGGTGCCACGCTGTTTGTCAGAGAGGCCGCCAGTCCCCGCACGTGTGTCTGAGAATTTCAGGATTCCATGGGCTCCGCGTCCTCACCAACACTAGGCAGCTTCTGTGTTTTCCGTCTTGGCCACGCCGGCGGCTGCGCTGGCCCGTCTGCACCGCCTTTTCTGTTCTGTTGTTCTTTTTGTCGCCCGCTATGCCGATTCCAAATTATTTTAATTCCCAACGCATGAGTGTTGATTTCAGGGAGTGGGTTTTTTGTTTGTTTTTGTTTGTTTGTTTGTTTTTTAAAGACTTTATTTATTTATTTGAGAGAGAAAGAGAGAACAAGCAGGGGGAGCAGCAGAGGGAGAAGGAGAAGCAGACTCCCCGCTGAGCAGGGAGCCCAACGCGGGACTCGAACCCAGGACACTGAGATCATGCCCTGAGCTGAAGACAGACGCTGAACCGACGGGGCCACCCAGGTGCCCCCACAGGGAGTGTTTTGTTCTTCAGGATCGCCTCTGCTATTTCTGGGTCTCTGCATTTCCACACAAGGTTTACCTCCAGTTTGCCCGTTTCCTTTAGGGGGACTAGAACCCCCAAAACGCTGCCTGAGACCTATGAGTGAGATTCACTGACTGTAGATTCATTTGGGGGAGAGAGGACGTCTTTACCATGTTGAGGGCTCCAGGTTACGAACGTCGTGTTTCGCTGCTACGTATTTGGGTCTTTGATTTGATTTGATGGTAATATTTTATAGTTTTGAACGTGGAGGTCTTACACATATTTTGTTAGATTTATTCCTAGCAATTTACTGGTTCTGCTGCCATTTAATTAATTAATTTTTTAAATTTAAATTCAATTAACATATAACGTATTATTAGTTTCAGAGGTAGAGTTCAGTATTTCATCAGTCTTGTATAACACCCACTGCTCATTCCATCAAGTGCCCATCTTAATGCCCATCCCCCAGTTACCCCATCCCCCACCCCCCTCCCCTCCAGCAAACCTCACTTTGTTTCCTATGGTTAAGAGTCTCTTAGGGTTTGTCTCCCTCTCTGATTTCGCCTTCTGCTGCTATTTGAAATGATAATAGTCTTGGAAATTTGTTTTCTGTTCGTTGCCGAGAATCTTCACGTGGCTCCTGTTTCCAGCGTCCTTGTCACCTTTGCCTAACGCTTAATAGGTTAATGGTCTTTAGATTTTCTGCGTATTTACTCTCATCTTGTCTACAAAGAGTTTTATTTGTTTCCTATTCTGTGCCTTTTATTTCTTTTACTGGACTCACTGCTCTGGCCCAGACCTTCCCGCATGCTGAATAGAAGGATTCTCGCTTCTGAGCCAGGCATCCTGGTTTCGTGAGCTCGGAAAACACTAAGCACAACCATTGCTTTAGGGTTTTTGCAGATATTAATCAGGTTAAAGAAGTCAGTCTTTTCTTAGTGTGCAGAGAGGTTTTTTTGTTTGTTTGTTTTTAAGTGAAGATTGGGTGTTAAAACTTGTCCAGTGACGTTTCTGCATTTATGAGCTGATCATAGGGATAGGTCTCTCTCTCTCTTTTTTTTTCCCTGTTAAAACAGTGAATAACATTGATTGATTTTAGAATGTTAACTGCTCTGGGCCTCCTGGAAGAAACCCTGCTTGGATGGGATATGTGATTTTACCATGTTGCTGGATCCAATCCGCCAACATGGTGTTTGGGGATTTTGCATCTGTCTTCACAGAGAGATGGCCTGGAAGTTTCCTTTTCCTCTCTTGTCAGGTTTTGGTATCAAGGTTGTGCTGGCGTCATAAAATGAGTTGGGAAATGTTACCCCCGTTTCTTCTGTCTGGAAGAATTAGTGTAAGATTTAGCGTTTGCTCCCTTCTTCAATGTTTGGGAGAAGTCGCAAGTCAAAACATCCTGATGTAGGATTTTCTGTAGGCTTTAAATAATTAATTCAGTCGTTTTAATAGCTGTAGGACTCTGCCTCATTATGCCTCTTTAAAAATATTTTAAATTTATTTGAGAGAGAGAGAACAAGCAAGAGAGAGAGAGAGAGCATGGGCAGGGTTGGGGGGAGGGGCAGAGGGAGAGGAAGAAGCAGACTCCCTGCTGAGCAGGCTCGATGTGGGGCTGGATCCCAGGACCCCGAGATCATGACTTGAACCACCCAGGTATCCCTGTTATGTCTTTATAATAGTTTTATTAAGCTGGAACTCACAGGGGCACCCAGCTGGCTCAGTCAGAAGAGTGTGCAACTCCTGGTCTCAGGGTTGTGAGTTCGAGCACCACGTCGGGTGCGGAGATTACTAAAAAAAATAATTAAAAAAATCTTTGAAAAAGAAAAAAGATGGAACTCACATACCATATAATCCATCTATTTAAAGCGTGCGATTCGGTGAACTGTACGTGTGTGCAGAGAGCAGCAACCATCACCACGGTCATGTTTAGAATATTTCCATCCCCCCACGCAGAAGCCCTGTGCTCCTGAGGCATCATCTTCCAAACCCCTCGTCACTCCCAGCCCCTGGCAACCACTCAGCTATTTTTTGTCTCTCTCCCTATTTGCCTCTTCCTGGCATTTCCTAGAAATGGAAACATAACGATGTGGCCTGTTGCGTCTGGCCTCTTGTACTTAGTATAATGTTTCCGAGGTTCATCCTCGTGTGGCATTACCGTACTTCGTTCCTGTTTAAGGCTGAATAATACTCCATCGCATGGACATACCACACACTGTGTATCCCATCACCCATTCCTGGACATCCGGGTTCCCACTATTCGGCTCTAGCGGACACAGCTACCATGAACATTCGTGTACAGGTTTTTGTGTGAGCACACGTTTTTATTTCTCTGGGCTGTATACTCGGGAGTGGAATTGCTGACTCACAGGCTTCATTATTTTTATTGCAAAACCGTAACAGGGATACACCAAAGTGCATTTAACGACTGCATTATTGATGGTCCTTTGCGATGTTTGCATTCTTGCTGTTGAACTGCGCTCGGGGCTGCGCTACTCCAAACGTGGCTTGCCAGTGGGTGCCGGTCCGGGAACTGTTTGCTACGGGCCTCTAACAAGATTAGGGTAGAAACTGAGAGTATTTGGAAACTTTTATGGCAATTGAAGCGGTAATTTTATGTCTGTTGAATCTAATAATAAAAAACACGGGCGAGGACTTTTATGTTTTTGGTTTTAAAACATTTTATTTTCTGCCGCATCATTTTTATCGGATTTGCCCGAAGCCTCGGCCCCTGACAAGCTGGAAGTCAGGATGAAAAACACGGCCACCGCCCTCCCCCCCCCCCAGGGTCAGGTGGTGCGCCTGCTTGCTCACGTGTTTCTGGAGGGATTGTTTTGAGAAGTGGAGCCTTGAGACCAAGGCCACAGGCTGAGAAGTGAAAAAGCCATTTGGGACTCGGTGCTGGGAAGGGAGGAGGCGCTCCCATTGCGGGTGCTCCGTGCGCATGACGATGCTAAATGGTCATCCAGATGGGTGGGTACACAAAATGTGCAGCTGACCCTTGAACAAAATGGTTTGCACCATGTAGGGCCATTGATCCACAGCACTGCCCTGAAAATGCATTTTCTCTTCCTAATGATTCTCTTCATCACATTTTCTTTTCTCTCGCTTTAAGAATATGGTAGGCAGGGCGCCTGGGTGGCTCAGTTGATGAAACATCCGATTCTGGATTTCGGCTCAGGTCATAATCTCAGGGTCATGAGATCGAGCCCTGTGTCGGGCTCCACGCTCAGCGAAGAGTCTGCTTGGGATTCTCTCTCTCTCCCTCTGCCCCCCCCTCAAAAAATTAATATGATACATAATACATTTAACGTACAAAATATGTGTTCATTGACTTTGTTATCAGTAAGGCTTCTGGTCAACAGCAGGCTATTAGGCGTTAAGCTTTTGGGGAGTCAGAAGTTACACACAGGGTTTTGAGTGCACGGGGGTTGACGCCCCTAACCCCTGGGCTGTGCAGGGTTCAACTATACACTCATACCCAGCCTCAGATGGTGTTCAGCCTCAAACAGGAAGGACATTTTTTTTTTTAAAGATTTTATTTATTTATTTATTTATTTATTTATTTATTCGACAGAGATAGAGACAGCCAGCGAGAGAGGGAACACAAACAGGGGGAGTGGGAGAGGAAGAAGCAGGCTCATAGCAGAAGAGCCTGATGTGGGGCTCGATCCCATAACGCCGGGATCACGCCCTGAGCCGAAGGCAGACGCTTAACTGCTGTGCCACCCAGGTGCCCCAGGAAGGACATTCTGACACTCGCTATCACGTGGATGGACCTCAAGGACGCTGTCAGGATAAAGACTCTGGGATTCCATGTATACGAGGCACTTAGAGGAGTCAAATTCACAGAGACAGAGAACAGAATGGTGGCTGCCAGGGGCTGGGAGAGGGGAGAGCGGGCGGGTGTTTGATGGGGACAGGGCCTCAGTTTGGAGGAGAAAAGAGTGCCGGGGTGGACGGTGGTGATGGTTGCACAACAGTGTGAATGGACTTCATGCCACTGAGCTGTGCACTTAAAAACGGTTAAGAGGAAAAAAGATGAACTCTTTCTCTCCACCATGCAAGCACACAGCCAGGCTGTGGAGGGAGAGGGAGTTCTGGTCTTCTCCTCTTCCTCTAAGGGCACTAATCCCATCATGCGGATGACCTCGCAGAAACCTAATCACCTCCCAAAGGCCCCACCTTCAAATATCATCACATTGGGGTTGGGCCGGTGGGTGGGACACAAACATTCAGTCCATAGCACCCATTCACTTGCCTGTGGCCTTGGACAAATCCCTTTAGTGCCTCGAGACTCAGTGTACCCATCTGTAAAATGGGGACAGTCACAGCGCGTGCGCCCCCCCCCCTTAATATGGGGCTAACATATGACTCAAGTGAAGTGAGGGGTGCAGACACCTTTGTCAGCTGAGCTCGGGGAGCTAAGACTTGTCAGGGGTCAGCTGGAGTCTGTCTCAGGCACACTGGGGGCCCTTTTAACCAAGCACGTGGCAGGAGGTTAGGACAGTCCGCGTCTCCAAGGCTGCACCTGAAAAGGCCTCTTCCATGCTCCTGTTTTTTAGATGAAGGCAGCCACACAGTTAAGCCATCCTCAGGGGCCTTGCCCGAGACACGGCCATGGAGGTTTCTCTTGAAAACCCGATTATTTTAAAAGGGATAATACTAAATCACGACCAGGTAAACAGTCTCAGGAAAAAATGTGCCTGGCGTAAAGCCTCCGTCCGAGCCCCCGCACAGGGGTGACCTCCGGGCTCAGCTGGGAGGGGACCCGAGGGGGGGGGCGTGACCTGAGGAGGGGGCGTGTCTCTGCGCAAACCCCGCCCCTGGCCGCAGTTGCCCGACCCCCCCAGCCCGCCTGCGCGCATGCTCACGGCGGGGGGTGGGGGTGGGGTGGGGGTGGGGGTGGGCGTGGGTGCAGAGTGTGGCCCCGCCCTTTTACCGGGAACCTCCCCTGCTCTGGTTGTCAGGGGCTGTGCAGTCTGTTTCGTCACCCCCTCTGAGGGCTTCAGCGGCAGTCCCCAGCGCAGCCGGTGCTGGGCTCAGTCACTGGGCTAGAGGGAGCCTTCAGGATGCTGGGGCGGCCTGGGCCAGCTTCGAAGGCTGAGGATGGGCGAGGACCCGCTTGCTCTGAACGTTCTGGCAATCTGCAGAGCGGTGGGGAGCTCTCTCACGTTGCCCCTGGAGCTTCACGTGGTTTAGCTTGGTTACTTGGTTTTGGCATCGGCACCAGAATAAGTTGGAAACACCGCGGTAGGAGCTTTGAATCCAGTGCAGCCTGAAAGCCAGTGTATCAGTTAGGCATGCGTTTGGCTGAGGATAACAGAAACCCTAACTTAAACTCACAGGGATTTACTTTCTTTGCTTGCTAATTCCGGAGGTGGGCAGCCCAGGGCTGGTATGGCTGCTCAGCGACGTTTCTGGAACCTGGCTCCTTTTATCTTTTCATCCCTCCATCCTTCGCGGCAGACCTTTATCTCCGCTGAGTGGTCAGGGAGAATGGGGTCCAGAATGAGTGCTGGGTCAGCTCCAGGCAGGCGATACAAAGAGTGTTAGACTTACAGTCAAGACATAGGAGTCCATGTCCCTCTCTGGGTCACCATGGGGCGAGTCACTTCCATCTTCTGGACTTTTCTCCACCTGTCAAATGGCCAATATTATCTCACAATTCCCTTCCTTCTGGTTCCGGTTCCACATCTATTGCTGGGTTACAAACTACCCCCAGATTCTGTCGCTTATATGTTTATTTTGCTTATGAGTTTGCAGTACGGGGAGGGCTTGGTGAGGACAGGTGGTCTCAGCTCCGTTTCGTGTTGGCTGGGAGGCTGGGATCATGCAAAAGCTTACACCATGTCATCCGAAGGCTCACACCATGTCTGGCAGGGGATGGGGGCGTTCCCTGGGACGCGGGAGCTGCAGCTGGATTTCTGTGTGGCTGCCTGACTTCCCCACAAGGTGGTCACTGCGGTCCAAGGGCGAGTTCGTCAACAAGCTTTCATGGACCATTCCTTATGTGGCTAGCACTGTGCTGGGCATAATAAGTTAAAAATCAGGCCCAAGGTCTGGCCGCATCAGTTGGGATTGTGTAGTTCTGCTGGGGAGGCAGACAACCAGGAGTGCTCCCAGCTAGCCAAGTCAGCCATGTCTGATTTCGGCCTGTGTCAGCGTCTACACTGGTCGTGGCATAGAGGCAGCGCTGGTCACGGTCTTGGTCAGTGACAGAAACTGATATTCATGCCGTGGATAGCCCCCTCCCACACTGATTCTGAGCTTGGCTGTGCAGATTGCTTTGGGCAACAGGACATTAGCAAGTGCGGTCCTCGTAGAGTAGGACAAGCCACTTGTACGCCAGGACTTGTGCTGTTGGAGCTCCCTTCATAGAACCCAGCCACCCAGCTAGGAAGAAGCTCGGGGTTAAACTACCAAAGGGCAGAAGGCCACATGGCGAGAGACCGTGAAGGGGAGGCTGTCACAGACATCCCAGCCACTTAGACAAGCTCTCAACTGAATCACAGCCTAGTGAATGACCTCACCTGTCACCATGTGGAACAAAACGGCCCAGCTCAGCCCAGTCGATCTACAGAATCATGAGAAGTAATTCATTGATATTTTAGGACATTAAGTTTTGGGTCGTGTTGTCATGCAGCCGAAGATGACTCATGAGGCCAAGATGGCTGCCACCAACTCTGGGCTCAGGTGGACTGAGAGCACCTCTTTTGCATTAATTTTTGCAAACGTCATAGGAGGGACCCTCATTTAACGAATGCAAGCCACTTGTTGATCTTGGAACCAATCACTGTGTCCAGTGGTGGTGGGGGGGACACCAGGCCAGAGACATGTGCCCATTCTTGTAGCTGAAGCAGGGGTGGGATGCACTGGGGTGGGGTAGGGAAGGGGAAGAAATGATGCTATTATTGCCAGAAAGTGGGGGGTGAGGGGAGGAGTGGAGACCTAGTAGTCAGACTCAACAGATAATCCTCCACAGGGAGTAGGTTAAATCAGTGAGGGCTGAGTGAATAATTGTGATTGGGCTGAGTTGAGAAAGTTTGTTCAATGGCTAATATTTAAGCCAGTAAGGGACGAGGGTCTTAGGAGGCAAGCAAGCTGAGGGGTAGAACAGGAGATAGAAGAAGACCCAGAGATGGGAATTAGAGCACTTGGGGTGGGTGACAGCTGGACGTGGATGCCAGATGGGATCTGCTTTGCACTCAGAGAAAGCCAGATGTCTCAGCTAAAAGCTGGGTGTTTGCCGAGACTCCACATGTGGGTTAGGCTTTTCCTCCTGAATTTAAAATTCACTTGAAATTTTTTTTAAAGATTTTATTTATTTATTTGAGAGAGAGAGAGCATAAGTGGGGGAAGAAGAGGCAGAGGGAGAAGCAGACTCCTGGCTGAGCAGGGAGCCTGACATGGGGCTCAATCCCAGGACCCTCAGATCATGACCTGAGTCGAAGGCAGATGCTTAACCAACTATGCCACCCAGGTGCCCCTAAAGTCGCCTGTATTTTAAGAGACGTGTCTAGGTGTTTCTGATTCATTTACACCTAGGTCCTTGGTATGTGCGTGCTCACACGCACATGTGCGTAGCTATTTAATGTTTAAGAAATGCTGGAAATGGTTCATTTTGTCACCTGCCATTTCAGACTGTTTATCCGAGGAAGGAGAGGCTGCCTTTGGCTGGGCCGAGCCACCTTCAGCCATGCCAGGATTGTAGCGAGGAGGTGTGGGGAGCCCTCAGTATCCACACCACTTGGGGGACCGAGCGGGGCTTCTGAGTGACAGCTTGTAGCAGTGTCCCAGGAGAGACTTCAGGGCTGCCCTGAGCCGGACACACAGTTGTCCCGGCTCTCGGTAGAGATAGGCACCCCCCACCCCACCCCACCCCAGCTGGTCACAGTCACGAGGACAGTGTGTACCCAGGGATGTGCCTGGAGCGAGCTTGTGACCCAGCAACCATCCGGGCCAGCTGCCTCCTGGAAATAGACCCTGAGTAGGAGCCATTCCCACGAGGCTGAGGTGTGCCCCAGGGGCCTGTCACTGCTGGCAGACGCCCAGGAACGGGAGACGAGGGGGTCGGCTGCTTATCTCCGGACAGACAGATGGAAAAGTGGGAAAGGCCAAGGCTCCTGGTACTGGCCGTCAGGGGGCTGTGAGGGATTGGTGTTTGTGAAGATATAGCTAGCTCTCCGGCTCAGGGGTCCCCTCAAGGACGCTGCCCTGCTCCTTCACCCCTCTGGCTGAGATCGGACTCAGATCCGCCCCAGAGCCACTGGCCTTTGCCCTGTGCCTTCCCAAGCACCCCCTTCCTACACAGCTCGCCTCCCTTCTTCCATCCCCAGGCCCTGCCTGTCCACCCCTTTGGGGTGAGCCTCTGGGGAATGTTACCCCACCTTTTCCAGTTTGGCTTTTTGACCCCTCCTACACCACATGCTCTCCTGGGGAGGGGGGGGCTTAGCTTCTGGGCCTAGTCCCCCTTCTCCCCCACCTGGCTCTGAAAGGCTGAGCGCGCGGACTCAGCAAACGAGGCCATCTTTCTCGACAGCAGCAGTGGGAGGATGAGTAAAGACAGGAACAGTTTCACACATTGATCAGGGTAATAAATTGGAGGCCGAGGAGCAGCATGACGGAATCATTCCTGAACCCCCCCCCCCAAACTGCCATTTATCGACCCTGACCTCTGGGCAGCAGAGCCACGTGGCTGACGGAACAGCAGCTCTGAGTTGAACCCACATTTTGGGGTTCCAGCCCTTTGAGGCCAGCCTGCCCTCCTCTATGTCAGTGGCCCCCAAGCTCAGGCATGGCAGGACCGACCCCATGGCACACTCACCGGCTCCACGCCTCCACCGGCACTCCTCGGCATCCTCCTGGCCCTGCGTTCCTGTGTGGGCTTCATTCAGAGGTGGGCTCTTCCCCTGGGGGGCAGTGGTGACAGCCCCTGCCTGCCCCAGGCCCACATCCTGACAGCCGTGCCGGCCCAGAAGCATCCCACAAGGGCTTTCCCCTTTCAAGGTCTTCCCACGCTCACCTCCTCCAGGAAGCCACCTCTGATGACCCCAGCCCTCTCTACATTCTTCCTCCCCAGAACTCCCTGGACCCTCAGCTTCTTTGGGCCTGCCCAGGCAGTGTCTGTCTGTTCTCTCAGGCTGTTGCCGTCTTCAGCTTTTCCCGAACTTGGGCTTTTGCCCCACACGTACCATGGGGTCGTCTTCTATATCAGTGAAGCTTTTCCTGTGAGTTCTGGACCCATTGTCTTTTTCCCTTTTGCACGGATTTTATTAGGAAAAGCCTCCGGGTCCTGGGGTTCACACTCCTGCTGTAGCCTGTCTTCACTCACCACGTGAGCTTAGCCAAGTCATTCAGCCTCTTGGTGCCTGAGTCTCTTCGTCTTTGCAATGAGGAGAGGAGCACTTAATCTTCAAGAATTACGGAGACTGAACAGGGGCCCATATGGAAGCCCCGCCCGGCGCGCATGAACAGCTGGGGAATGAGCGAGTGAATCAGGCAGTGACTGAATCAGTGAGTGAGTCAATCAGTCCTACACGGTGTGTAGGATTCTAGACAGGGAACTCTATGAAAAAAGAAAACCCTGTTTTGTGGTGTTGGGGAGGCCCCAGCATAAACAGCGGGGCTAGAGCCAACCAGGGCCTGCCTGCCTTAGGCCGGGTCATTCTAGAAGCTGGGGCAGAGCTGCAGAAGAATCAGCTGGGGTGGTCAGCTGGCTCCACCCGGCAGGATAGAGGAGGCCGGCAAGGGCCTGGTCAGGTCAGCGCCCAGCCATGAGCAGAATGTCTGCCTGTGCTGGGCAGCACTGTGTCTGTCCCCTGTCCTTTGGTGACGGTGCCCCTTTCCCTGTTCCAAGGCTATGGCTTAGGGTGGGCTGACCCCATTAGAATCTAGTGATAAGCACAAGACCCGGTCCGTCCCCAAAGAGGCAGATTCCAGGCTTTTCTTGGGACCTTTTTAAAAAAATATTCTTTCTTTATTTATTTGAGAGAGAGAGCGAGAGCGAGAGAGAGAGCACACAAGCATGGGGGAGGGGCAGAGAGAGAGGGAGAAGCAGACTCCCCGCTAAGCAGGGAGCTAGACTCGAGGCTCGATCCCAGGACCCCGGGATCATGACCTGAGCCAAAGGCAGACACTTACCCGACTGAACCACCCAGGCATCTGTTCTTGGGACTTTTGAAATAGAGAGGGTCTCTTTCCACTGAGGTTATGAAGCTGGTATAATGTAACCCCAGAGCAGCTGGGAGCCATGGTAGGGCTAGCCCTCCTCCCTTCTGCTGAGAACGAATCCAACACAGAGAATCCAGAGCTGAGAGGTGGGGAAGGAGAGTCCTGAGGGTGATGGTGAAGTCATCGGAGCACCTGGATCTAGCTGTTCTTGAACCTGCCTCAATTTGTCAGTCAAGGGAGGCAATGCATTCTCTTTGCCTTTTAAGTTAATACCACCCGGTTCTGACCTTGGGAGATAAAAAATTCTGGTTGATGGAGCACCCTATGGAAAGCAGTTGCTCCCCAGAGATCCTAACCACATGACCCAGTTTCCCTCCTGATGCTTATTCCCTTGGGTGTTTGCATTTTCGAGGTCCTTCTTGGAGGTCACCCAAATGAGCTGCCCTAGCCAGGAGAGGTTCTCAGGACGTCACTAAGGCAGGGAGCAAAAGCCGTGTGCGCGGACCCCATACCAGAACGTGTCCCACCCTCAGAAACAGCCCCGTGTCGTGTTGTGGCCCCCATCCCAGGGATGTCAGAATCTGGAACGTGTGTGGACCACATTGAGAAGAGTTTCCTGCCCATTGTTCATCGTTTAAGATCTCATTTCGGTTTTTTCTCTGGGTACGTCGGTTCGGATTTCGCACGCACTGCCAGTTTGGTAATGGAAATAATCACACACGCTGATAAAGTATGGCAGTAAATGAAAGAAAATGATAGAAAGCACCCACCCGAGCGCTTCCATGGACGCAGAGGATGAACATTTCTGTCCGTGGTTAAGCAGGAACAGAGCTTCGGAGCTGCTCTTGCCCGGCCCCTGCCAGCGACACATCGTGAGCTCTGGGCCACATGGATCGCTTGGAACGTGTCCACCTCATGGAGTTTTTTCAAGTTCAGTTCTGCGCCCGGATCGGAGGCTGTGCTGGAGACAGAGACTCTAGGGCGGGGGATGCACAGCTCCTTACTGAAACTATCTCCATGCCAGAATTACACTGTGACACCCATGTGTGGTGTCCAAAGGTCCAAGATAAACCTTTTTCCCAGATAGTGGAGGGGTCGGGAGGGGGGTGCAGGGCTGCAAGAGAAGAGAAAGGATGCCCTTTGACAGAAGTGATGAGCAATCTCTCTAAGCTGACTCTGGTCCCTGGGCTGTGCCCATCATGAGTGCTTGGTGCCTGCCTTGATGACCTTTGTGGTGTTGGCATGTGTCATCAGACTGCCTAAGGATTACAGGCAGCCCCCCGGCTCCCATCCTGCCCTCCAGCACTGCCCTCTTGCCCTCACATATAAGCTCATTGCCTACCCTTGGGTGCATTCTCTCTCAAAAGACTTGTGGACGCAGCTCATGGGCTGAGGGGGGCCCTGGTGTCCCTCGCTGAACAGCTTGGATTAGAGTCTGTGCCATGTTCAGACCATATCCCGGCTGCGTGGGCAGGTGGCGAGGCCATTCCCGGTCCTGGGGTACGTACTACTGAGACCAGACTGTTGTCCCCATTAAAATAGGTTCCGACTGCAATTCACGTGGGTTGAATCCATGGGGCTTCATTTGAGAGGGAAAAATGTCTATTCCGTGGTTGCCTGGTTCGTGTTTCTCGTTCTCCTCTCTCCTGCCCCCAAATTACAGAAAGGAAAACATCCAGGTCATGTTTCCAAATTTCATTTCATAAACCGAAAACACATTGCAGGTCTCAAAGGGCAGAGAGACACCTTCATCTAGTTAACTTGAAATGTTTTTAATGTTCATACAACACAAAATCGTGTAGCGCTCTCCCTTTTTAGGCCGATTAGGAGAATTGTTACTTTGCTCAGACTTCCCATTTTTTAAAGAATTCTTTTATTGTGGTAAAGTCTATTTTCCGTTGTAACCAATTTTTAAGTGTACAATTCAGTGGCGTCAATTATATTTACCACGTTGTGCAACTGTTTCCATGGTCTACTCCCAAAACTTTTTCGCACCCAAAATAGAAACTTTGTAACCCTCTTCTCCCACCCTACAGCCCCTGGTGATCTCCAGTCTACTTTGGGTCTCTATGCCTCGTCTAGGTACTTCCTATCCATCGAGTCTTACAATATGTGGCCTTTTGTGTCCGTTTTCTTTTACTTAGCACCTTTGAGTATGAATCATTTTTCATGACTGAAAACTATTCCATTGTAGGTACATCCCACACTTTGTACGTCTGTTCCATCGACAGACCTTTGAACCTCCTCATTCTTAGATTTCGGTCTTGAATAGTTTGGGGGAGTAAACTGAATCTTAACATTTTATTCTTGTCGAGTCATTCCATAATACTGCCTGGACAGTTGGATAGCATGAAATAGAGCTAACGTTTATTGACTGTCTTCCATAAATAGGGGTTCTGTGCTAGCCCCGTGCACATAGTATCATATTTACTCCTCACAAACACGGTATGCAGTAGGTGTCATCATCGCCTTTTGCAGATGAAAACACTGAATCTCAGAGAGCATAATGGACTTGCTCGAGGTCACGTGGCTAAGTATGGTGCTGAACTGAGCTTTGAATCCTGGTCCACTTAATTTCCAAATCCACATGTTCCCATTTTGTCTGTGCTCCCTCATTAATCATGGAGACAAACGAGTTCATGCTGCTTTGTCATATTAGAGGTGTGTCTGTCACAGATGCCTTCTTCCCAAGTACATCGACAGAGCTTTGAGCTACGGTCCAAATGTCCTTTGTCCTCCGTGTATCCCAGATCAACTTTTCAGTGACGAGGGAGAGTATGGAGGAGTCACGTGAGTGCCTTGCTCTTAGGGAGGTGTTGGGGAGTTTGGAAGAGGCCTTTGAGTAATGAGAGATCTGTCTGCTTTGCAGTTGGGGAACCAGTGACCAGCTACCTCCACTGAGCCTTCTACTCTAGCAGCAAAGTCAGGAACTGTCCAGCCTTGTTGGTCACACATTCATTCCCTCCCTTTCCCTTTCTCCCTTCCTTCTGACCATCCATCTGAACATCTCATATCCATTCAACTGTCCATGAATCCATGTCTGTATCCATCCACCCGTCCGTCATTCCATGCATCCATCCATCCATCTGTCCGTCCACCCATCCATCCACTCATCCATCTATCCGTCCATCCATCTGCCCACCCACTTATCCATCCACGCATCCATCCATCCATGCATCCATCTATCCATCCACCCATCCACCCACCCACTTATCCATCCATCCATCCATCCATCCATCCATACATCTGCCTGTCTATCCATCCATCCATTCACCGATCTGTCCATCCATCCCTCCATCCCTCCATCCATCCATCCATCATCCATCCATTCATCCATTCACTCATCCATCTATCCACCCTCCATCCACCCATCCACTCACTTATCCACCCATACATGCATGCATTCATCCTTTCATCCATCTGTCCATCTGCCCGTCCATCCATCCATCCATCCATCCATCCATCCATCCATCCAGACAGTATTTGTTGTAGGCCTGGTGAATGCTACATCCTATACCAGGCTCTGGGATACAGTGGTGGGCAGCACCAATGACTAATGAGATAAATAGCCTTTAATAGAGAACAGATCTAACCAGTATAATGTGTTAAGTCAGGAAGCTTTATTTCAAAATCCCGATTCCTGGCTTCTCTTGGAAAATCTGGAAGACCAGGCAGCACAGAGTGCAGCATGCCACACGGCTGTGCGGCCAGAGCTGTGTTGCCCTGGGCAGGACATTTGCCTCTAGCTCACCGCAGTCTGCCGCTCCCTGCCATCTGGCACCTGGGCCACATGGTGTGCCTGGCCCAGGCGGCCTTAGAGTCTTTGCCCTCACCTAGACCTGTGTTTGCAGCCGTGCTGGCTGGCCTAGCCGTCTGCCCCCACCGTGAGGTCTGGGCTTTGTTCTGACCCATTCAGCCCCTGAACTCCCAGTTTCCTCATCTGCCTAGTGACTGTGGGGGATGGGGGAGGGGGGTGAAGATGATAAAGGAGCTGGAAAAGGTCTGCAGACTGCAGCGTGCTGTCCCAAAGTGAGGGCTGCCATTGCCAAAAGCCTGAATCAGGAGAAAGCTAGTTGGGGCCTTGTCAGTAGCATGGGTGTTCCATTGAACACATTCTCCTTTTAGTTGAGATGAATCGCTCCATGGTGTCCTTTCTTCGTGCTGCTTGGTGGTGGCCAAGTGGGGCTCTTTGCCTTCCCAGTGCCCATGTCTGGATGGGCCTTGGGGAGCATCCTGATCCTTCCTGCTGTGTCTTTGGTGCTGGGATGTTGGCACTGTGCACTCCTCTCCCATCCGTCAGGGGCACAGGATTGCTTTTATCCATTCATGCATCCATACAACAAATCTCTACTAAACACCTGTTTGCCAGAGACCATTCTAACCACTGGGGATATGATAGTGGATTAAGGCATATGTGGCTGCTACATCTAGCCATGCCTTGCTGGATACTTCGGCTAGTTCTTGGCTGTGGGGATGGAGGGATAGTTGTGGGGGGAGTGTGGTTGCTGCGGTTCTCCACCCACTGGAGTCTCTGTCCCAGCTGGGTCCTGGCCCAGGGTCCAGCCACAGCCCATCATGGCCTCCTACAGTCCTGAGCTTTGACGAGGGTGTGTGCCCACTGGGGCCCTGCCCAGAAGCACCTCTGTTCACGATGACAGACACTTCCCATGCACGCAGCCCGGGATGGTTCAGCTTTGTATACGGGAAGGCCCCCCGCCCCGGTTACTGCCGGCACACGCCACCTCACACATCCACATTCTTGTATGTAACTGTGAATTATTTAGCATCGGGACAAGCGTGAGATGCAGGGAGACCCGGTGGGCCAGGTGGGCACAGTGCCCGCCCTCATGGAGTATCTGGAGAGTCTGGGCGGGGGGACTGGGAGGGACACCCCATCTGGGCTGGAGGAGTCGGGATGCTGCCAAAGGGACAGGGACGTGGCACCTAAGTCGAGGTAAGTAGGAATTGGGAGACAGAGGAAAGTCTTCCCCAGGCAGGGAAGACAGCACATGGACAGGGAGAGAGCAGGGGAGCATTCCAGGAGCTGAGAGTTGGTTCAGGATGGTTAGAAAGTGGGGTTTGTCCGTGAGTGTGGTGGGGAGGAGGGGGGGATCCAGGGGTTCATGGGAGAAGGGCAGGAAGGCCATGCACGAGCCTGGACAGAGGGTCCGTGGGTATTTAGAACATTTCGTCCTGATACAACATGGTCAGGAGCGTGAACTTATCCTAAGAGCTGGGAAGTTACACGGGGAGTTGTTGGCCCGGGCGTGCACTGAGCATGTGGGCATTTGAGTTGGATGAGAATGGATGTGAGGGGCCCGACCTCAGGCAGGGGCTGGGGTGACTCAGCAGCTTGCTCAGCAGTCTGGGGCGAGAGGAGTCGGGAGTAAATGATTTTTGAATACAGGTGTTCAGGTGTGGGATTGCCTGGGGCTTGGGTTTCCTTAACTATGGGGGGGGGAGGGCGGGGAGGGCACGGGAGGTCTCTGGGGTGGCTGGGGGCCTGTGAGGGGTAGGTTGGATGGAGTGGGGATCGGCCAGGGGGAAACCTCATGGTGGAGGTGCCCAGGATGCAGCTGCAAATTTTGTTCTGAGGCTCAGGATGGACAGTGACCAAAGCCGGGGAGGACAGAAGGGTGTCAGGAGGCTGAGTTGCCCTCCCACCCCCCCGCCATTGCTTCTGGTTCTTTGGTGAAGGGGGAGGCAGGCTCAGAACCAGTAGAGGCTGGTGGAGCTGAATGGACAAGAGGAGGGAAGCGTCCCGGCGTTGAGGGCCATGGGAGATGTGTGGGTCTGGCATGCCCTTTCCTGGCCACCCCTTCCCTGATGAGGCTGGTTAGACACCCTCACTCCCCCCGAAACCTCCACACCAGTCCTGGACTCATGTGGCTCCTGGGCGGACACCTGCCCAAGGACAGGCTCACAGCAGGTGCTCGCTGGGTCCTGGTCCCGTCCCCACTAAGGTGGGCAGACGTGGAAGGAGCCTGCGTGGTCATGGAGGCTGCGGTTGGGGGGGCTGCTGCAGATGGGGCATGGAGAGGGGCAGAAGAGGCCCCGGGCAATGTGGCTTCCAGAGGAAATGTCCCCTGTAGCAGATGTCCCCAGGAGGGCTGAGTGGGAGCCTAGCCCAGCCACATCTGCAGCTCAGCTGCCTCCAAGAAGCTAGGCTAGCACGTGGCTCTCGGGTGTCTGTCAGAACAGGCAGCCACTTTCTTCTGCGTGGAATAGTTTTGCTTCAAAGAGAGTGATTTTATTTTCATTGGACTCTAGGGGGGAAATAACTCCGAAAATTAGAACCTCGGCAGAAAACGCAAACGGGACTCTGTCCCTTGGCTCGGCTTTGTTCCTGAGGATTAAGCCAAGCTCCGAAAACGCTCTTAATTTGAATTTACAGCCAGCACGATGCTTTTGTGGGCGAGAGTGACCCGTGCTCTGGGAGGAGCTGGGATTCCGCCTGCGAGGTGACCAGTACCCTGGGCTGTGGTGTTTTTGGTCCCTTACATGTCAGTTACAAATACGGATGGTCTGTGCTGGCCCACACCCCTGAATTCCCAAAGCATCTTCTTCATGCGTTGCTGGGGGCAGCAGGCTGCTGTGTCAGCCTCCCTGCTGCGCTGCGAGGCCCATGTCGGTTCCTGTCTGTAGCCGCAGCCCCGGAGGCCCCAGGATGTGGCACGAAGCGCGGGGATGGCTTTTGCGTCAGTGGGTTGTTGGATGAATGAATGAATGCACAAAGAGGGAATAATGCAGCTCCTCTCAGAGCACCATGAGCTTCGGGGTCGGTTTCATGCCGACTTTGGACCCTCTCTATCCAAGCCACGCCACATGCTCCCACCAGCACCTTCCAGTGAAGCCCCATCTTCATCCTCCCTCCTTTTCTCAGAACCTTAAGTGGTTCCCTGTTTCTTAAGCTTCACATCCAAATGTCAGCCTAGTGCACCGCTGGTGCCTCCAGGCCAGCCAGGATGGCCTCCTCCCTGCCCTTCAAACCCAGCAGTAAGGGCACAGGCTGCGGAATGCGAAATGGTGCAGCTGCTCTGAGACGTGGTCTGAATCACCATGTGACCCGGCTGCTCCACTTCTGGGTCCGTACCCGAAAGAGTGAAAAAAGGAAGGTCCGGAAGAAAGATCTGTACACCCATGTTCTTAGCAGCGTTACTCACAGTAGCCCAGAGGTGGGAGCAACCCAAGTGTCCGATGAGTGGATGAATGGATCGACAAAATGCGGTCTGTCCATGCGATGGGCATAGGATTCAGCCTGAAAAAGGAAGGACATTCTGATCACTGGGTGTTACACGCAGCTAATGAGTCGTTGAACACTACATCAGAAACTAGGGATGTACTATCTGCTGGCTAATTGAACATAATAAAACAAATTTAAAAAAATATATCTATATCTTAAAAAAAGGGGGGGGGAGGACATTCTGGAGACCTGGCTGGTGCAGTTGGTTGAGCGTCTGACTCTTGGTTTTGGCTTGGGGCATGATCTCAGGGTTTTGAGGTCGAGCCCTGTGTCAGGCTCCACGCTGGGCATAGAGTCTGCTTGAGATTCTCTCTCTCCCTCTCTCTCTTGTCCCCTTTCCCCCTCCTCTTCTCACATGCTCACACACACACACACACACACACACACACACACACACGTGCTCTCTCTCTAAAAAAAAAAGATGGTAAATTTTATGCCATGTATGTGTTACTGCAATTAAAAAAATAATTTTTTATAAAGTGGAGGATGTTTGGAAAAGGTAAAAAAGTATGTTGGAGAGAGAAGCTGTGAGAAGGACTCCACCTGTCTGTGCTGACTTTGAAGATCGAGGGAGGGGGCCACGAGCCAAGGAATGCAGTGGCTTCTAGAAGCTGGGATCAGCCCTCATTTTACCGCCAGCATGAAAAGGGGGACCTCAGTGTGATAACAGGCACGGAATGAACAGGAGAGAGATTCTCCTCCAGAGAGAGTCTCTAGGAAGGCTCACTGCCTGCCGACCTTCATTTTAGTCTGACGGGGCACGTACTGGACTTCTGACCCACAGAACACTTAGGATAATTACTTTGTGTGGTTGCAAGTCACTAAAAAAAAAAAAAAAAGGGTTTGAATCCCAGCTCTCTCCCTTTTCAGCTGGGTGGCCTCGGACAAGTTTCTCACGCTCCCTGCTGCCCTTTCTTCAGCAGTCAGTTGGGTGTCTACACACCCTGTGGACCCGGGTGAGGTTTAAACGAGTTCACAGCTGGTGTTGCGTGCGGTGCCTGGCATCACTGGAGTGCCGTGCCCACGCGTGTGCCTACTGTTCGTGCCACTGCCACCCCCGTGGGCATTCTCCCCCGGGGCTCTCTCGTGTGCTACCACCCTCTGGGGGCCCCGCACCCCCACTCAGTGACCTCTTGACTTTTCTCTCCATATATCCCTCCCCGGCTGGAGCTCCTGGAACACAGTGTCCTCCTTCTTCATCCGCTCATCTTCTGGACCTTTCCATCGATCCCTTCTCCCTGGCACTCTGTATACGTAGCTATCTCTTCCCCACTGGGCAGGCACCTGCCACAGCGTGGCTACCCAGGAAGAACCCGGTCAAGAAAGGTCCCTGAATGATCTTCTCTTTCTCAGACTGGTTATCACATATACGGTCCACGTAGATCTGCATTTAGATATACACACAGATTATTTTCCTCTCGAAACATAGCCACATGGTAAATATTTCAGCTTAAAATAGCTCAGTCTTCCACGACCGTTCCTTCCCGTGATTAACTACACCTCTCAACTCCAGGAGTGCTGAGAAAGAGTCTACCGCGGGTGTGTGCCAAAATTTATTTCAACAGTCTCCTGTTGGACACTCAGGCTCTTTCCAGTTTTCTGCTTACATTATTTATAAGCGTTGAACAGCCCTCTACACACACATTTTCTCTTCTACTTAATTTTCCTTTGACAGATTCCCAGAAGTGGATTTGCTGGGTCAAATAGTATGCACTTTTTTTTTTTTTAAGCGTGGAGCCCAACACGGGGCTTGAACTCATGACCCTGAGATCATGACCTGAGCTGAGATCAAGAGTCTGACGCTCAAAGGACTGAGCCCCCCAGGCGCCCCCCCTGCACCTGCTATGTGCACATTTGTAAAGCTTTAGTTAAACATCGTACTTCCAAATTGCCTTCTCCAAAGGATGTATCAATAGAAACTCCCACTAGGAATGTACAAGAGTGTCCGTTCTCTTTCTAGCAATGAGTGGTATCATTTAAAATTTTTGTGATTTTTTTTTAATTTTTATTTATTTATTTATTTTTAATTTTTGTGATTTTTAACTTAAAACATTGGTAGGATATAGCTGAGATCTGAGATGAGAACATGTATGAGTCATTGCCATGTTCAAGGAGTATTCAAAATGACCACATGATTTAATTTCTCCCTCTGAGGAAAGCAGCAGTATCCCCATTTGGTATATGGTGGAGGCTCAGGAGCTGGTCAAGGGTCATGGAAGGTTGGGGTTGCTGCAGATCAGGGACCCATGGGTCACCTGCAACCACAGGAGGGAGGTGAACTGGGGCTCCCTACGAGCAAAGTGCTAAGGAGAGGGTTGGTATGTGGGCTAACGGCGCTCTTTAATGATCTCCATCGCACTGGCAATCTGCAAATAAAGCCTTATTTTAGTGGGGGTTGGGGATGGATGAACGACAGATTGCAGCTACAGATTATAAGTGAACGTCTTCTCGTTCAAGATGGTGCTTTCCAGGCTTGGGGCCTCCTTTGCTGCCAAGAACTGCTTGGTGCCAAGACCTTAGTTACTAATTCAAGTGTCACATAACTCTCAGGTCCCACGTGACAGCATTATGGGTGATCCTGCCAAGAAAATGGGCTTATTAGATCTCTTCGTAAGTGCATCGTCCCAGAGTGATCTCCAAATCTACTCTTAGCGTCACTTGAAAGTTTTCTTTGTAATCCAATGAAAAGTTGTTAAAATGAAAAATTGGGGGAATAATGAGTACAGGAAATTAAACCCAATTTTACCATTTCAAGAATGATTTCTAGTTTTTTATTCCTCTTCAGTTCTCGTTTACATATATTAGTTATAATCAGGAGCATATGTTATTTTGTGTTTTTATTTTCTTACCTAATATTGAATACGCATTTTTCTGTGTTTGAATACGGCCTTTTTAATTATTTCAATGGCTCCATAGTCATCCATCAAATGGATGTGCCCTAGTTAATTGTTTGGCGTTTAGATTACGTCCAAGTTTTTGCAGTTATATATTATGACTCTTCATACAAATAAACCCTTCCTTTGGCTTAACTAAGATGAAGTGTTAAGTCCCAGGAGTGGGCCTTCTGGAAACCTCTGTTTGTTCCATACTGCGTGTTGCCATTGTGTTTCGTGAAAGAGCTGTGTTTCAGCACAATCTCTCCGGCACGGGGTATCGTCATGCAAAAGAAAAAGCAGTTTCCTTTTTAATATCTCCAGGAACAGAAAATATGGATTTACTTACGCTCTTTTGAAATATTGATTACCATAACATTTTCTCGTAAGTGGGGACTTGAAAGGCGTGCTTAGAACATGTTTGCAGTGTAAATGATCGTGTGTTTGAGTATCTCTCGTGTGTGGGGAACCAGCTGGTGAACACTAAAGACATGTGGAAAGTCATGGTCTCCATCCCCCAAGAGCTTTCCAGGAGCTGTCTGCAAACTCAGCATCCTAGAAGATGTAGAAAGTTTCAGAAGAATACATGATACAAGGTTTAAACAGTGGCTCAAGAAAAGAACAGGCAAACTGTCACAAAGCACGTGATTAATCATCTCACAAATGGTCCGGAGAGTGGCCGTTGAAGGCGTGTTGAAGATGACTTCAGGTTGGGGTGGTCAGAGAAAGCTTTAGGCGTGGGGTGGGTCAGGGTGGGGAGGCATGCTGCTATGCCTTTAATGATGGTCAGCCCTCCTCGGCCAGATGGAAGAGGTCAGAGCATTTCAGCAGGGGTGTGGAGGTAGGAGAGCCTACGATAGGTAAGTTCAGAGCTGGAAGTGGCCTTGGCCGTCACCCAGAGCACTGCTTCTCAAACCTCAATGTGCCAAACATGGCTAAGAGTCTTGTTCAAATGCAGGTTCTCAGCCAGTAGGTCTGGTGTGGGGCCCGGGACTCTGCATTTTGAACAAGCTCCCAGAAACTGCTGTGATTCATCCATGGGGTAACAGGGATCTACACGAACCCTCGCCTTTTAAAGTTGGGGAAACTAGGGGCGCCTGGGTGGCTCAATCATTAGGCGTCTGCCTTCGGCTCAGGCCATGTTCCCAGGGTCCTGGGATCGAGCCCCGCATGGGGCTCCCTGCTCATTGGGAAGCCTGCTTCTCCCTCTCCCTCTGCCTGCTGCTCCTCCTGCTTGTGTCCCCTCTCTTGCTGTCTCTCTATCAAATAAATAAATAAATAAATAAATAAATAAATAATAAATAAATAAAATAAATTTGGGGAAATTGAGTCCCAGCATGGAAAAAGGTCTTGGTCCAACATTGTGGAGCTTGGCAGCAGCTGCTGCAAGATTACAAACAGTTTGAACTACAGCTGATGACTCACTTAGGAGATATTAGGATATGAGGTTGGAACTGTTCGAGAAAAGTAAAGAAATTATTTATGGCATGTATTCTCAACGCCAGGCACTTGACCTAATTTATCTCACTTACTCCTCATGACACCCCTGCATAAGAAGGAACTTGCTTTTTATTTTCCAGAAGGAAAACTGAGCCTCTGACAGCCAAAGCAGCTTGCCTGAGGTCGAGTTCGTATTCCCTTTGAGACCACTCCAGCCCCATGCTCACGCTCTTTCACCCTGTCACCCCCACTACCTTCCGTGTCATCGAAGATGTTAAAATATTTGCCCCCAGGCACTCTGGCTTTGTTTAACTTTTGCTCCACTTTGGCATCTGAAACATATTTTTAAAAAGGCTCCAAGTAACTTCCACTTATGGAAAGGTGGAGGAGAAGTGCTCTTCCCTGTTCTCCTGCTAAGAATGACTAAAAGGCATGGACATTATATCTAAAACAAACATAAGAAGACTGTGAAGGTAGAGAGAAGAAGGCAGGCCTGCTAGGGACCTCAGGACACAAGGAATGACATCGTGGTGAGCTCTCGACAAAAGTCTGCTCCCTGTAGCCAGAGGACCAGGAAAGGGGCCACCTAGCAAGGTAGAAAAGTTGAGATAATAACTGCCAAACTTCTGCCAAATAGCTCTCCCCCTGCCTCCACCCCTGCCATGGTGTCAGTGGAGCTCCCTGAAGAGCGGCCCCTCCTAGCCAGGGTGGGGTCAGTGGAAGCCTAGAGGGGGGATGGAACTCCTACTCCCACCTGGAAGTATCTTCCTTCAGGTGACAACAGAGGCCAAGTGGGGAACCTAGACATCTGCCCCCCACCTGGCAGTAATGAGGTGGTACCTCCCCTCTCCTGCCAGCGTGGTATCAGGGGAGTCAGCTAAGGTGGAAGATTTAATTAAATAAGATCTAGAGTCTCATAATATAATATTCAAAATGTATGGGTTTTTATATGTTGGCTAATTGAATTTAAAAAGATGTATGGGGTTTTCATTGACAACCACTCATCATAACAAGAACCAGGAAAATTACAAACTGAATGAGAAAAGACAATCAGTGCCCAACACCAAGATGGCAGAAATGTTAGAATGATCTGGAATGAATATTAAAACAGCCACCATAAAACTGCTTCAGTGGGCAATTATGAACATGTTTGAAACAAATGAAAAAGCAGAGTCTTGATGAAGGAATAGAAGAGATCAAAACAAAATGAGGATTTTAGAACTGAAGAACATACAATCAAAAATTAAAAACCCAGTAGATGGTATCAACAACAGGATAGGGATAACAGAATAAAGAATCAGTGAAATAGAGGATAGAATAATAAAAAATACATAGTCGAAACAACAAAGAGAAAATAGACAAAAAGAAAGCAAGAGCAGAGACTCAGGGACCTGTGGGACTATCACAAAAGATCTAACATCCATGTTACTGGAGTCCCAGAAAAGAGGAGAAGGAGGCCAGGTCAGAAAGTACTTGAAGAAATAATGGCTGAAAACTTTCCAAACTTGACAAAAGACATAAACCTACAGTTTCAAGAAGTGGAGTGAATCCCAATTGGATGAACTGGAAGAAATCTACACCAAAACACATGTCAAAATTCTGAAATCTCATGACAAAGAAACAATGTTGAAAGTAACCAGGGAGACACAATGCCTTATCTATAGGAAGAAAACAATTTAAAGTTTATTTATTTTTAGTAATCTCCACACCCAACATGAACTCAAACTCATGACCCTATGATCAAGAGTCGCATGCTCTTCCAGGTGAGCCAACCAGGTGCCCCATAGGAAGAAAACAATTTGAATGAGAGTGGATATCTCATCAGAAATCATGGAGCCAGAACGAAGTGGCATTACAATTTTCAAGTGCTAAAAGAACTGTTAACCCAGATTCCTATATTGAAAATATCCTCCAGGAATGAAGGGGAAATAAAAACATTTTCAGATGAAGGAAAACTAATAGAATTCGTTGCCACCAGACTTAAACTAAATGTATCGCTAAAGGAAATCCTCTAAAGAAAAGAAATAATAAAAGAAGGTATCTTGGAACTTCAGGAAAGAAGAAAGACCAATGGAACAAATTTTAAAAATGGGTAAATATGATACATTTTCCTTCTCTTTAATTTTCCAAATTCAATAGTTGAAGCAAAAATTTTAACACTGTTTGATGTGGTTCTATAAATGTATGTAGAGGAAATAGTTAAGACAATTATATAATAAGTGGAGGAGGTTAAAGGGACTTAAAGGGAGGGAAGTTTTCTATACTTTGTAAAATGACACCACCAGTAGACTGTGATGTTATGTGTATATAATGTAATACCTAGAGCAACCACCAAAAAAAGCTATGCAAAGAGAAACACTCAAAAACACTAGAGATATACCAAAATGGAATTCTAAAAAATGTTCACATAACCCACAGGAAAGCAGGAAAAATAAAATAGAAAAAGAAAAAAATCAAACAATTAAAATAAAAGCGACACACTTAAGCCCTAACATATTAATAATTACATTAGGGGCGCCTGGGTGGCACAGCAGTTGAGCGGCTGCCTTCGGCTCAGGGCGTGGTCCCGCCATTGTGGGATCGAGCCCCACATCGGGCTCCTCCACTATGAGCCTGCTTCTTCCTCTCCCACTCCCCCTGCTTGTGTTTCCTCTCTCGCTGGCTGTCTCTATCTCTGTTGAATAAATAAATAAAATCTTTAAAAAAAATACATTAAATGTAAATGGTCTAAATATGCCAATTAAAAGCGATTATCAGAGCGGATTATAAAAACACAACCCAACTATAAGCTGTCTAGAAAAACTCACTTCCAGTAAAAGAATATAGGTAGGTAGGCTGAAAGTAAAATGATGGAGAAAGATATATCATGCAAACACTGATCAAAGAAAAGCAGAAGTGGCTATATTAGTTTCAAATTAAGTAGACTTCAGAGCAAAACATTACTACGGACAGACAGGGACATTATATAACGATAAAAGCGTCTATCCAGCACGAAGCGATAAAAAAAAAAATCCTAATGTATGTGCTCCAAACAAAACACCTGCAAAAAAATGTGAAGCAACAATGGAAAGAACTGAAAAGTAAACTAGACAAATTCACGTTACTTCTGTAAAGGGAGAAAGTGCTAGAACAGTTCTGTATCTTGATTGCAGTGGTGATTATGCTGATCTATACCTGTGATAAAATGGCACAGAAATACACTGTGTGTATTCTTGGTGTCTACTTCTTGGTTTTGATATTGCACTATAGTTAAGTAAGATGTAACCGGCGGGGCAAGGGGGGGCACCTAGGTGGCTTAGATGGTTGGGCCTCTGCTCAGGTTGTGATATCCAGGTCCTGAGGTTGAGCTGGGCATTTGGCTCCTGGCTCAGCAGGGAGTCTGCTTCTCCCTCTGCCTCTCCCTCCTGCTTGTGCTCTCTCTCTCTCTCTCTGT
The DNA here is from genome assembly GCF_017311325.1 of Ursus maritimus. Classification (NCBI taxonomy): domain Eukaryota; kingdom Metazoa; phylum Chordata; class Mammalia; order Carnivora; family Ursidae; genus Ursus; species Ursus maritimus. The sequence goes on along the minus strand of NW_024426663.1, from coordinate 76,792,593 downwards.
CTCTCTCTCAAATGAATAAGTAAAATCTTTAAAAAAAAAAAAAGATGTAACCAGTGGAGACTGGGCGAGGACGCTAGAGACTTCTCTGTACTATCTGTAACTTCCTGTGAATCTCTAATTATTTCAAAATAAAAAGTTAAAACAACAACAACAACCTCCAACTAGCAAAGTCCAGTTTCTCAATCTCACCTTGCCCCCTTCCCCTGCTAACCACCCCCACCACTCCAAGCCAGACGTACACAGGCTGGCCCTTTTGCCCTGCTCGGCGCAAGTTGTTACACTGTGTGGTTCAATTTGGGGACCCAAATTGAAGTTTCGTTAGCTGATTCGGTGTGGAAAGGTGGCACTGAGCAAAAACATGGGGGCACAAAAGGAGGGACTTTAGAGCAAAGGAGGCTTCAGAAACTAAAGGGACAGTGTGACAGCTGGCACCTGTGAGGGACTCAGAGGCCCCGGTGTAAACTGCAGATGCTAGTTAAGCCCCACACTTAGCAATGGAGAACATGCCTGTGAGGACATCTTGCAGACTGTGAAGGTCATAAGCAATGTTAGTGTGAACTTGATGAGGAAGGGAAGACAGGGTCCCCAGCCTGTACCCAGGAAGGCTGATCCTCTGAAATGACCATCAACTCATTTGCATGCTCCTATCAATTCTGCCACCACCTGGCTGATGACTGTCCTGCTCTTCCCCAGAATCTGGAGCTCAGTCTTAAAATCGAGGGAGTGGGTTTGTTCAGGTGATGGATGGGTGTCAGCCCACAGGTCTTGCTTTTAAAGCTGTAAAAGAGGCTGACTGCTACCTTTCCTCTGGACCTTCCCACATGCTTTTCTCTCTGCTGGAAAGTCTTTCCTTTCCTTATCCCCCTAGTCACTAAGCTTCAACCTCAGGATTCCTCTGTCTTTGCCAGCCTTGATGTCAATGAGAACCCAATTTAAGCTGGCTTAGTCAGAAAAGGGATTTTTTTTTTCCCAGCTCACCTGGAAATCCCCAGTATCCAAGCGACCATGTTGGGAGTCTGTCCTCCTCCATCTCGGAGCTCAGATTTCTTCATGCTCTCCCTCGCCATATGTTGGCCTCTGGCCACTCCAGGCTTACATCCAACCAGATCAACACCCCGGTAGAAAATGAGAGTCTTTTTTCTAGTAGACCGAGTGAGCTCCAGGGCTGACTCTCATTGGTTGCACTGGGTCATGTGCCTATCCTTGAGCCAATCATTGAGTCCCTGAGAGGCCAGGCTTGGGTCAAGTGCCCATCCCCAAGCCAATCATTGAGTCCCTTTGAGGCCCGCTCTGGGTCATGTGCCCATCTCTGAGCTAATCATTGAGTCCCCGAGAGGCCACTCTGGGGTCATGTGCTCATCTTGAGCATGGGGTGTTGGTACAGCTCCATTGGGTGAGGATGGAAAACTGGGGAGTGGTTTAGGTAAGAAGAATGGTCAGCAGGGTGGGCAAATCACCCACTGTATCCTGCAGTTTCCCTAATCCCCTGGCAGGGAGGGTGAGCCGCCACTGTGTGCTCCAACTGCCCATGTCCGTGTACCTCTGGTAGCACTCAGCACCCTATTCAACAACTAAAATTTTACACCTCTCTCTCTCTTTTCCTCCTTCTGGATAGTGAGCTCTGAAAGTACTAGGCAATAAACAATTAAAACAGAATGGAAACCAAAAAGCAATAGCACACATTTGACTGTACTGTGTTCCAGGCCTTTTAAACATGTTAATTTTAAAAACACGTTAGCTCATTTGGACCTGTGAACTAGATACTATTCTTAACCCCATTTTACAGATGAGGAGGCTGAGGTTTGAAATGTTAAGTGACCAGCCAATGGTTTCATGATGAAAAATGAAGATCCAACTTGGAGTCTCTCAAAAGAATGAAATGAGACATGAGCAGGGCTGTATTTTGCAGCACTATTAGCAAAGCCAGTGGTGGAGGGAGGATCTCCCAAGGGTCCATCCAGAGGGGAATGGCACATTTGCACAGTAGTGTAGTGTGGAACTGTAAGAGGGATCTGGGGAGGTCTTCTTTATTTTTTTATTTTTATGTAAAGATTTTATTTGTTTATCTGAGAGAGAGTGAAAGAGCACAAGCGGGGTGGGGGGCAAGGGGGAGGAGCAGAGGGAAAGGGAGAAGCAGACTCCCCGCTGAGCAGGAAGCCAGATGTGAGGCTCAATCCCAGGACCCTGAGATCATGACCTGAGCTGAGGGCAGACGCTTAACGGAGAGGTCTTTATATATCCCTGCAAAGTATTGTCAGGATATATTGCAAACGGAAAAAGACCAAGTACAGAACTGTGTATAGTACGCTGCCTTCCATATTAGAGAAAGGGGGGGAGGATAGAAGTATATATACATATCTGCTTATATTTTTAAAAAGAAACAATAGAAGAATAAACCACAGGTTTACAAACCTTGTTTCATAAATTGGCTTTGGACCCATGTAAACATTTTACATAACTAAAAACCAAAATTAACCCAAAAAGAATGAAAGCTGCCTCGTCCTAACATTGAAAACAAACCGAAACAAACAGTCCTGTAATTGATGGCATAATCTCCCAGAGCATTGTTTCAAGTGCCTTTGAAACAATTTGTGCAGTTCACGTGGGACCAAGACAAGAAGAACCACAAACAGAACCTGGATGGTACCCAGCAATCTTATTGTTGGTAATCAAAGTGGTATTGTTTTGAAACTATTATATATACAAATATACACATTTAACCATAAATAATTATATTCATGTCCTTGGGAACCGGGGTATTGTCAGGGAAGGGACACAGAGAGAAAACCCTGGAAATTAAATAAATCTTGTCATCGTTAATGAGGATTGGAAACAGCAGTATAAAGTACTCCCTTTATTCCATAAGCAACGGCACTAATGTCATTAGGAGCAGCCGCAACCCCACACCAGGTCTCCCGCCGCGGGTCAGACCCTCCTTCCAGCCTCCCACTGAGCCTCCGTTTCCCCACTGGCCCACGGGTTCCTCTCTGCGCGTTACAGTCTAGGTGGATGTTCTTTGGATGGAAGGGGCGAAGACGTATTTCCGTGGCTTCTGTGACCCCAAAGTCTGCTGGGAGGATGTGCCCCTGGGCCCCCTGGTTTTCCTGATCGAGGCCCCCAAGCACAGGCAGCTGCTCCGCATGTGTGGGACACCCAGGAAGCCTGAGGCCTCCAACAACTGTCAGTCCTTCCATCACGCTGGAACACTGTCCTTGCTGAAGCCCGGAAACCCCCTCAGGCTGAGTCCCAACTGCCAGGACAGGTTTCCACCCTGGGGAGTGGCATGGTCATTCCATCCTGGTCTAGAAACAGGCCTTTGCTGTTTTTTTCTCTCTCTTTGTTTATTTGTTCAACCCAGCTTCTCAAATCCTTCGGCAGACCTGGCCTTGCATGTGCTTTGCAGGCTCTGGGCGCAGTGCTGGGTGGGCCTGCCCTGTCTGAGGTCCCATTCAGGGTCTGAAGCCATGGACTTAAGGGACCCTCTTCACTGTGGCATCTGTGAGACTTGGCACTGGGTCACAGCCGGCTTGGCTTGCTGGCCCCTTGTGCCCTTCTGGGGTGCCCCAGAAAGGCCCCCAGCAAACAAATACACTTAGCAAGAAGGTTATCCGGTGGTGGCCATCCCATGTTTGTCGAGCCCACCTCTTGTTTTAAAAAGCTTGGAGCCAAAACTTGTAAATCCACAGCCCTCAGATTTCTAGTTTCCCTTGAAGAGTCAGAGCATCCGCTAACCCCAGGCCATTCCTGCTTGGCCATACGTGGCTGGGGCAGAGTCATGGTTGCCCACATTTTGGCCACAGATCATATATATATATATAGTACAGACAAGGTGCTTCACCCCTACAGATGTATTTGCTTCACTCAGTGGGGGACCAGCCTGGCCCCAGGAGGCATTTGAGTTTTCGGTCTTTGCTCCGGGACCAGGGTTGTAGCCCCTCCTGACCCGACATCCACTCCCAGTCCACTTGTCCGTCATCAGCTATCACCACCGTCCACCGAGATTCCAACCTTTTGCCTGTGCCCAGACCCCTTGACCTTGCACCTTGCTCTCCATCTGGGAGGTGGCCCTTCTTCCGCCGTGGACCCCGCTCACCCCACCCCATGCCTTTTGCTATGCACCCCAGCTCCTGTGTTCCACCTGCTCCCCAGGCCGGCCCCCTGGTGGGCAGTATAGTGGTGCCCAGGCCATTTCTCCTAACCCATCCTGTGGCCCCACTATCCACTGTCTCGGACCCAGCAGCTGACCCTTTCATCAAGGGAAAGTAGATTTTTTTTTTTTTTAATGATCATTTGAAAACTCCTGAGCAGTAAACTGACCTCTCTGTCCAACTCAGGAGTTTCCTTTACACTCTTACCCCTCCTGCCACAACTCAAAAGTATCTGATGGGGAAGGTGGTATGGGAAATGGGAGAATACACAGAATAGAAAACATGTGAATCATTTCATCCTTCCAATGAAAAGATGCTAGGAGTTGAGTATACATTCACAGTGCTAGTTGGTATTAGCGTGAAATGTCTTTCCTTTCTTTTTTTTTTTTTTTTTTAAGATTTTATTTATTTGACAGAGAGACAGCCAGAGGGAACACAAGCAGGGGGAGTGGGAGAGGAAGAAGCAGGCTCCCAGCGGATGAGCCCGATGTGGGGCTCGATCCCAGGACTCCGGGATCACGCCCTGAGCCGAAGGCAGACACTCAACGACTGAGCCACCCAGGCGCCCCAATGAAATGTTTTTCCTGAGTTGAGATCTTTTTCTTTCACACCTTTTCATCTGCAGTTCCCAATACCATACAAATGTCAATGGTTCAGTTATAAAGCATAATAATATAATGAACACCCCAGGACCTGTTCCCAAATGCAGAGCCCAAACACAGGTGAAAGCTCACAGCAGGGGCGCCTGGGTGGCACTGGGGCGCCTGGGTGGCACAGCGGTTAAGCGTCTGCCTTCGGCTCAGGGCGTGATCCCGGTGTTCTGGGTTCGAGCCCCACATCAGGCTCCTCTGCTATGAGCCTGCTTCTTCCTCTCCCACTCCCCCTGCTTGTGTTCCCTCTCTCGCTGGCTGTCTCTATCTCTGTCGAATGAATAAATAAAGTAAAAAAAATATTAAAAAAAAAAAAGAAAAAGCTCACAGCAGTCCCCTCCTGACTTAGCCCATTCTTCTGCCCACCCCGCCTCGGCTAATTCTTACCCTGAATTTTATCATCCTCCTTTCCCCTCTTCCTTTGAACTCTTTACTTGGAAAGAATTTTAAAGTTACGGAAAATTTGCAAAAGTAAGAAGAATACAAAGAACATCCACATAGACTTCACCCTGATTCACTCATTGGTAACATTTTACCCTATTGTCTTTATCATATGATCTCGTTCTCTCTGTCCCTCTCTCACCACTTCCTACACACACACACACACACACACACGGCCACACATGTATACACATACACACACAGTATTTTTGGAACCACTTGAGGCTGTCGTGTTATGTCTCCCCTAAATACTTGAGCATGTATTTATTTCCTAATGATAGGAATATTCTCTCACTCAATCACATTACAATTTCTAACTTCAATAAATCGACCGAATAATGCCCTTTATAGCCCCCCCCCACCTCCAGTACAGGATCCAAATGTATGTCTCCTTAGTATCGTTTAATCTGGAACATTTCCACAGACTTTCTTTGTATTTCACACCATTGACATTTTGGAAAAATTTCTCTCCCTCCTCCCTCCCCCTTTAAAAAAATAGAATGCTCCTTGTTTTGAGTTGCAGTGGTTATTGTTTATTGTTTCCGGTTCCCGATGTGCTCTTCTGTGACTTAACGTTGAATTTTTAAGGCTCAGCCCTGGTGCTGCACGTCGAGCCGTAACCCCTTTGTCATCTGTGCTGAATCCCATCTCAGGGGGTGTATGCACTACCATTTATTTGCACGTCGAGGGACAGTTAGGTGTTTCCAGTCTTTTGTTCCTGTGGACGGTGCTGCTGGGAACATCATCCCGGCGCGTGTCTGCCGGTGCGCATGCGCGAGTTTCTTTGTGGCTCTCTCCAGCCGGGCTGGCATTGCTGGACCTTCGACCATGTGACTGTTCGGCTTTTCAAGATCATCCCGAATTGTTTTCCAAAGCGGGTGTGTCCTCTTAATCTCCACTAGCAATGAGTAAGAGCGCCTGTGAGCTTTTAATTTTTTCCGGCACCTAGTATATAAATAGTGCATAATAGATAGATTATTGTCTCGTGATGATTTTCATGAGCATTTCTCTGATGGCTAATGGCGACGAGCATCTTTTCATGTTTTTTGAGCATATGTGTGCCCTTTCCTGTGAATTAATAGTAGTAGTAGTGATAATCATTAGAATACCACATCTTGCTTACAACTTGCTATGCGTGAGAAACTGTTGTAAGCAACGCACAGCATTGAATCCTAAAAAACAACGTCATCCTTCCCCGAAACCGTTGCAGCAGAGGTATCAGGATGCCCCACTGTACATGGCCTCACGTACACATCCTTGGTGGCAGGGGTGGGAGAGGAGTCACTGTTTTCTCTGCGGTGTTTGGCTGGAGTAGAGAAGCAATTGTCTCACCATGCCAGGATGCCCCTTTCCACGTCTTTGGCTAGAGAGAGTCAGCTTTGGGTGGGGTGGTTTTGTTGGTGCCCAATGGCGTTTTTGCTGGTTGCTGGCTTCTTCAGCTCCAAGTCTGGGGTGGATGAGGCAAAAAGAGAACCCAGGACTCAGCTCTGTGTTGTTCACTCTTTGAGTCTTGAAGTACCCAGGTAGTCTGCCTTCTCTCCACCATGAGTGTGTTCTTACATTTCATGTAGACTTGTTTTTTAAATAATGCCTGGGGTTTTTCATTGTGTTTAGTGGAAGAAATAGGAAAAAGTATGTCTACACCATCTTCCCAGAAGTAGAACCCTTGCTGACTTGTAAGAGTTCTTTATGTCTTGTGAATACTAATTCTTATTCAAGGAGTAGTGTTATACCAGCTGAAAATATTTTTCAGTTCGTGGCTTTTAAAAGAATTTCTTGATAGTGCTTTTGACATCTGTTTCATCAGATGTTCTTGATTCTGATGTAGTTGTACTTACCAGTCTTTCCTTCTTCTTTTTAGAGTTAGTGGTTTTTATTTCTTGTTGAAGAAATAATTCCTTATCCAAAATGTAGAAAGATAGGGGCGCCTGGGTGGCCCAGGCAGTTAAGCGTCTGACACTTGATTTCAGCTCAGGTCTCGATCTCAGGGAAGTGAGATCGAGCCCCACATCAGGCTCTGCACTGGGCGTGGAGCCTGCTTAAGATTCTCTCTCTCCCTCTTCCCCTACCCCTCCTCCCACACTAGTGTGCGTGCACTGTCTCTCTTGTTAAAAAAAACAAAAACAGGGGCGCCTGGATGGCACAGCGGTTGGGCGTCTGCCTTCGGCTCAGGGCGTGATCCCGGCGTTATGGGATCGAGCCCCACATCAGGCTCCTCCGCTGGAGCCTGCTTCTTCCTCTCCCACTTCCCCTGCTTGTGTTCCCTCTCTCACTGGCTGTCTCTATCTCTGTCAAATAAATAAATAAAATCTTTAAAAAAAAAAAAAACCTCAAAATGTAGAAAGATAATCTCCTCTAAAATTTTTAATGCTTTTGCTTCTCATGTTTAAGTTCTTGAGCCCCACCTGGAACTGATTTGGGGTTATATTATGGGGCAGGGGTCCAATTTCATATTTTCAAAAGCCTCACTGAAGTGTAAATTAACATACAATAAAGAAGACATATTTAAAGTGTACAGTTTAATGGATGTTGACATATATATGTATACACTTGTGAAACCATCACCACCATAAGGAAAATGAACATACCATCACCCCAAAAGTTTCCTCCTGCCCCTTTGTAACCTTTCCTCCCTGAGTCTCCCCACCTTCCCTCCAGCCCCAGGCTACCACTGATTGGCTTTTGTTACTCTAAATTAGTATGGACTTCTGAGATTTTTGTATAACTGTAATCATACAGTTCATACTATTTTTGTTTGGTCTGGTGTCTTCCATTTGCCATAATTATTTTGAGATCCATCCATGTTGTAGCATGTATCAATAGTTTCTTCTTTTTTATTGCTGAAAACTATCCCATTGTATGTCTGTAATGCAGTTTGCTTATCCATTCACTTGTTGGACATTTGGGTTGTTTCCATTTTGGGACTATTACAGATAAAGCTGCTATGAACGTGTGTGTATAAGGCTTTGCATGGAATATGATTTAATTTCTTTTAGGTATAAATACTTTGGCGTGGAATGGCTGGTGATATGGTAGATGTATGATTAACATCTTTTAGGAAATTGCCAAACTATTTTCCCTAAATTTTCCATTTCCACCAGCAGTGTATGAAAGTTCTAACTGCTTCACATCCTTACCAACGCTTGGTATGGTCAGGTTTTTTCACTTTATCCGTTCCAACAGGCGTATAGTGGCATCCCGTTGTGATTTTAGTTTGCATTTCCCTAATGACTAAGGATATCGAGCATCTTTTTATGTGTTTTTTTTTAAGATTTTATTTATTTATTTGACAGAAATAGCCAGTGAGAGAGGGAACACAAGCAGGGGGAGTGGGAGAGGAAGAAACAGGCTCATAGTGGGGGAGCCTGATGTGGGGCTCGATCCCAGAACGCTGGGATCACGCCCTGAGCCGAAGGCAGACGCTTAACGACTGCGCCACCCAGACGCCCCTTTTTATGTGTTTTGTATATAATTTTTACTTAAATCAATATTTAGGACTGTATGATTAAGGGTATGCCCATATTATTCATAGTTCCAAATGTGTTCTGGTTTCTTTTTGTTTTGCTTGAAGTTAATATTTGCTTGGAATTTGTATTTGCTTCATTTGTTTGCGTGTGTGTCTGTTGCTAATTCTTCCCACCTTGTCATCCCATGACATTATCTTTTTGTCTTACTTTTTGGGTCTCATGTCTTTCTCTTTCTTCATTCATTTCATTGCCTTGTGGAGTTTACCCTCCAGGAGTTTCATCAGGTTAAAAAGCAGTGCATTAGTGCAAAGCATGCTGGTGGACATGGGTTCATACACCTTACTCTGCAGTAACATTGTTCCAATATGGACTGGTTGCCATATTGGTATACTTGGTAACTGTCATTATCCCAGAATGTTTCCTCTTTAATTTGGAGAGTCTCTTATCCTTTTTTCCTGTCTTACATTTCCTATTTTCTGGATCCCATGTCTCTTTCTTTCTTTCTTAGTTTGCTCTCTCATTTTTGTGGAGAACAACCTTCAGTAAGATGCATTTTTTTTTTTAAATAAAATTTTTGACATCCCTTATGTCTGAAAATGTCATTATTTTACTTGGATGTTTCCTTGGTAATTTGGATGGGTATAGAATTCTACATTAGAAAGCATATTCTTTCAGAACTGTGAATGAATTACTCCATTGTCTTTTCTTTCAAGGTTTTGTGGTCTTCTCTTTGTCCCCAGTGTTTGAAAGGGACCTATTATGCTGGTACTTAGTGGACCCTTTCAGTTTGGAACCTTAGGTCCTTTAGTTTGGGAAATTTTCTTGAATTATTTTAGAGGATGACTTTCTCTTCTTTTTTCTCCGTTTTTTTTTCTTTTTCTTTCTGACACATTTGGCTATTGGATTGTCTTTTAATTTTCTTATCTTTACTGTTTTACTTTCAAACTCTTAATTTTTGCTTTACTTTCTGAGATGTTAACTCTGTCTTCTAACCCTTTTAAGGAGATTTTGATTCTCCTATTGTGCTTTTAATTTTAATTTTATTTTTTATTTTTATTATTTAGAGAGGGAGAGAGGAGGGGGCAGAGGGACAGAGAGAGGGTCTTAAGCAGTCTCCATGCCCAGAATGGAGCCCTCCTTGGGGCCCAGTCTCACAACCCTAAGATCATGACCTGAGCTGAAATCAAGAGTCAGACACTTAACCAGCTGAGCCACCCAGGTGCCCCTTGTGCTTTTAACTTTAAAAAGCTCTTTCTTAAAATAAACTTTTAAATTTTAGAGTAGATTTTTATTTGCAGAAAAAATGCAAAGATAGTACAGAGCGTTCCTATATATACCCCACCCAGTTTCCCCTATTATTAACATCTCACATTACTTTGGTACATTTGTTACAATTAATGAACAAGTATCGATATGTTATCAACTAAAGTCCATACTTTATTCAGATCTCCTTAGATTTTACCCAATATCCTGCTTCTGTTCTAGGATCCTGTGCCAGACATCAGATTGTATTCAGTTGTTATGTCTCTTTAGTCTCCTCTTGGCTGTGATAGTTTCTTAGACTTTCCTTGTTTTCGATGACTTTGACAGTTTTGAGAAGTAATGGTCATGTGTTTTATAGAATGTCCCTCCCTTTGGATTGGTTAGACTGGTGTTATGTATTTTTAGGAGGGACCCCACAGGGGTGACGTCCTGTTCTCATCACATCAGATCAAGGGCACATTACTATCGACGTTACCCCTCATTGTTAATCTTGATCACCTGTTGAGGTAGTGTGTGTCTTGTGTCTCCACTGTAAAATTACTCCTCCCCTCCTTTCCATACAAAGAGCTCTCTTTTATTCTCTGATTTTTAGGATAGCATCTTGTCCCTGTTCTGTGCATATGGTTTTCTTATCTCTCTGAGGGTATTGATATTTGTTTTGTTGTGGTTCTACTGATATTTGTCAAGTGCGCCTTTCCCCAGCTTTTTGCTTTTTAATATTTGTGTCCTTGTATTTTCGGCATGTCTCCTATAAACAGTACATGGTTGGATTTTTTAATCGCCCAATTGCGATTCTTTTTTTTTTTTTTTCCTTTTAAAGATTTTATTTATTTATTTGACAGAGAGAGACAGCCAGCGAGAGCGGGAACACAAGCAGGGGGAGTGGGAGAGGAAGAAGCAGGCTCATAGCGGAGGAGCCTGATGTGGGGCTCGATCCCGTAACGCCAGGATCACGCCCTGAGCCGAAGGCAGACGCTTAACCGCTGTGCCACCCAGGCGCCCCAACCCAGTCTGTTTCTTTTAACTACTGAGTTTAGTCCACCTATATATGTAGTAATTATGGATATACTTGGACTTGTTTCTTTGATCTTTTAAAAAACATTTCTAATTTCCTCCCTTTCTGTAGGTGTTTCTTTTCTAGTTGTCTTCTTTTGCTCATCTCGTTTTGTTATTTATATTCTGTTTTTTTTTGTTTCCTGTTTACCGGTCCTGTTACACACACTCTACCACTATTCTCACATTTTACTGAAACAAACTTAATAAATAGTAAGATGCACAAATGCTAAGTGTATGGCTTTGTCTTTTTACTGGACACACAGTTTTAAATCATCAGTTATTTTCTCTTAACACTCTGAGGCTATTCCACTACTTGTTGGCTTCCGGCGTTTGTGTTGAAAAGTCTACTGTCCTTTTAATAGACATTCCTTTAAAGGTGAACTGCTTGTTTTCCTGTGGATACTTTTAAGATCTTCTCTTTGTCTTTGATGTTACGTAGTTTTAATGTACCTAGATGTGGACTTCTTTTTATTTATCAATTTGGGATATGTTCTGCTCCCTAGAGTTGTGGATTCATTTTGTTTTCCCTATTAGTCCTCAGAAATTCATAGACATTATCTTTTTAGAATATTGCCTCTTCTCCATTTTTTTCTGTTCTTTCAGGCACTCATTCTGTTCTCTATATCTTTTTACATCTCTTTCGTATTCATACCCTGTCTTACTCTATTTCACTTTTGGTGATATCTTTGTATCTTCCAGCTCATTGATTCTTTCTTCAGCTTTATCTAATCTACTGTTTAACATACATATTGGGGTTTGTAAAAAAGATTTATTTATTTGTTTATTTATTTATTTTAGGGAGAGAGAGAGAGTGAGCATGAGTGGGAGGGGCAGAGGTTAAGCAGTCTCCATGCCGAGGATGGAGCCCAACTTGGGGCTCAGTCTCACAACCCTAAGACCATGACCTGAGCTGAAATCAAGAGTCAGACACTTAACCAACTGAGCCACCCAGGTGCCCCTTGTGCTTTTAACTTTAAAATGCTCTTTTTTAAAATAAACTTTTTAATTTTAGAATAGATTTTGATTTGCAGAAAAAATGCAAAGATAGTACAGAGAGTTCCTGTACAGAGAGAATCTCAAGCAGACTCTGTGCTGAGCCTGACATGGGGCTCAATCTCACGATACTGAGATCATGACCTTAAAACCAAGAGTTGGACACTTAACTGACTGTGCCATCCAGATGCCCCTGTATTGAGTTTTTTATTTCAACCGTGATATTTTTCACATATAAAAGCCACATTCTCCCCACAAACTTCCTATTAATTCCTCAGAGTCACTTCTTGGTTTTTTTCCTCGTCTTTGTGATTGCATCTTCTTTTTTTCTGTAAATATTTATATATATAGCTTCTATAATTCTGTTTCTGAAATTTTCAATACAGGAGAGAAGATATCTGTTGTTTATTGTTTCTGCTGATTGTTATCCAATGGGGTCTTGCCTTATCCCATGTCAATCCTTGATTATGAGCCCATTGCTTGATACTAACCTACAAGACTCCTTAGTCTGAATTGGAGAAGACCGCCTCCAAATTACTTTTGCCTGTCTTTCAGCTGGCTGCCATGGGGAGTCGCTGCCCTGAAACCGTATCAGCCACTCTTACGGATCTTGACCTAATGAAGCTGGAAATTTCAGACCCAAGTTTCCTATGCTGTTGAGCCAAGGCACTATGCCCTGATACGCTTCTGTTGCCGTTTGCCCTTGGGACAGATTCTGGCCCCTCACTGTTCAGGCTAAGGGTAGCTCATGTTTTGTTTTTATCTAGTGGATGAGGTCCTTGGTGGAGCATGACCCTTTTGACAGTAGCACTGCCCCAAAGCATGTTTCCTGTCCAGAACACCTTAACATCCATAATGCTGGAAGCAGAGTTCTGAGAAAAGATTTTTAACTCATCAGGCAGGAACTGAAATGTAATCCTTGGAACTTAGAAAAATGTGTCTCAGTAGAATGAGTGGTCCGTGGCCTTGAAAAATCAGGTCTCAGTCTCCAGTGTTTCAGAGAACCATTAGTTGCCATGTTCTCCATATAAAGATTCAGCAGGAGAAATTTTTTTCAGAACTTAGCGTCAGGAAAAATCTTGTCTTCCCGGAGGGATTGGCAACTTCTTCTGCCTGATGGCAAGAGCTGTATCGTACATCTGAGTTCCCTTTTTGCCCAAGCTGCCTGGAAGCACTGGTCAAAACAGATGCCAAATCAAATCAGCTTTTTAGTCCTTAGGACTGAAAAAGAGGACGTTTTCCTCTTTCTCAAAGTCATGATTTTTAGCTTGTGTGTATATGTTAATAGATTGCTACTCTATCTACCTCTATATCTCTTTTATGAAAAGAGGCAAGTTATGAGTAAATTAAGTTAAAGTTATAAACATTTTACGTTTACCTTTCCTTCTCCTGTGTTCTTAAAATATCCAAAGGGCAGGTATAATCTGAAATATTTATGCAAATTGATCTAGCTACATACCGAAGCTTCATACTCAAGGCATGAGTAAGCAAACCCAACTTCCTGTAGAACATGAGGGCATTTCTCTTTCTGCTCCCCCCTTGAGGGGAGCTGTGTCCTGACTGTGCTGAACTGGGATTCTTTGCACATTTCTTTTGTCTTGATGGTAGCCCAGGGGTGTGGAGCGAATTGTGCTAAGAGTAAGAACTAGACCTTAGACATTCTCCCAGAGAGTTCAGAATAGACTAACATATGTTCTGTTCACAGCAGGTGAAAAGGGGTGGGCATTTACATCCCTGAATTATAGATGGCAGGACTGGTACCCTTGACAGGCTTATTCTGTGATTTCTTTTTTTTTTTTTTAAAGATTTTATTTATTTATTCGACAGAGATAGAGACAGCCAGCAAGAGAGGGAACACAAGCAGGGGGAGTGGGAGAGGAAGAAGCAGGCTCATAGCGGAAGAGCCCAATGTGGGGCTCGATCCCACAACGCCAGGATCACGCCCTGAGCCGAAGGCAGACGCTTAACCGCTGTGCCACCCAGGCGCCCCTCATTCTGTGATTTCTGACTTCCGCCCTGTCCCATCTTTTGAGTCACAGTTATTGCCTAGTTCCTCTGAGTGAAGGTGTGAAATGAACTGCTCGGGATCATGGGCTTTGGAGCTAGTTCCTTCACCACTCACTACATAATTACTGTGTGACCTTCAGCAGAGTTACTTAAGCTCTCTGTGCCTCTGCTTTTTCATCTGTAAAATAGGAAAAGTAATGGTATCTACCTCCCACATCTGTTATAAGGACAAAAAGATTAAATGTGGGGGAAGTACTTAGAACATATAGCAAGCACTCCTAAATGTTAACCATTAATATGACTACTAATTTTTATTTTTATTTATTTTTTTTTAAGATTTTTTTAATTTTTATTTATTCGACAGAGATAGAGACAGCCAGCGAGAGAGGGAACACAAGCAGGGGGAGTGGGAGAGGAAGAAGCAGGCTCATAGTGGAGGAGCCTGATGTGGGGCTCGATCCCACAACGCTGGGATCACGCCCTGAGCTGAAGGCAGACGCTTAACCGCTGTGCCACCCAGGCGCCCCTAATTTTTATTTTTTTATTACATTTTTTTAGAGGGAGAGAGCATGTGTGTGTGTGTTTGTGTGTGTGTGTGTGTGTGAGCGCACATGTGGGTGGGGGCAGAGAGAGAGGGAGAGAGAGAATCTTAAGCACTCTCTACGCCCAGTGCAGGGCCCGATGTGGGGCTTGATCTCATGACCCCGAGATCATGACCTGAGCCAAAATCAAGAGTTGGATGCTTAACCAACTGAGTCACCCAGGTGCCCCATGACTACTAATTTTTAAATTACTGCTACCATGATTATTGTTGCTACAGGGGCTACCCTAAACAGAAACATAGTATCAGAGTCTCCCAATTGTCACATTCTAGGGACTTTTCCCCATTGTGTACTTAACTTGTCCCATGGGCATCTCTAGCTCAGGCCCCACTACTTTCTTGTTGCAACTTGATGCAGGCTTGGCCCCTGTGCCCTCTCTCCTTCTCTTCCCACTCTGCTTGGCCAACTTCATCCACCCTCGTGGTTTCAGGTTCCTTCAAAATCTGATGGGTGCAAATTCCTTACCAGCCTTTTCTCTGGGCAGTGATGCCCTTTATCCAACTCATGGTCAACTTCTCCACCCTTCGTCCCCATCTCAGCGAGGCAGCTAGCATCCTTTCTTAGGACTCAGGCTGCTAAGTTAAAATTTTTCATTCATTCATCCATTTCCTCATTCATTCATCCCAGTAGTGCCTCCTTCCTCTCTGAAGTTCATGATTGGCCTGCAAGTGTGGGGCTGTGTCAGAGGATTTTTCACATCCTTGATTTGGGCCACTTACGGTTCTCCCCATTTAACTTACTTAAATCCCAAATTCCTGCTTCCCTGAATTACTTGCCAGTCCTACCCCAGGTTGTTCTGTGGGATATTTGACCTCTCCAGCAACGCTGAGAACCCTGCTGTTGATGGATGGGCCCAGGGAGTCTGTGGTGCAGGGAACATGGGCTCATGCCTGGGGACAGGTTGGTGGGTGATCACTGCCCATGTGGGAGACTGAGTGCTGGGGTCCTGGGCAAATCTCAGTTCTGATCTGGCAGGATCAGGAGGAGGACACCAGGTACATCTCTAGTAACCATGGTTTTGTGAGGATCCAAGATGGTATCATGATTGGTATAAAAATTGTAGTGTCCCCACCTGACAGCTAATGCCATGCATGTGTGGCCGCTGACTTACTGGGATCCAGAGATAAATGCGTATGTGCAGGGAAAAGAAAAAGTCCCTTTTTCCTTGTGATGATGGGGGCAGAGGTTTCCTAGGGCATGACTCAGGTAGCACCCATGGCGACGAACAGGAAGAATCCTGAATACTGGACAGGGTGGTAGAAGGGGAGCTATTGGGCAGTGTTAGGATTGCACAGGGAGTGGTGCTTTCTCGTTTAGTGCATTAGTGGGAAGCATGTCAATGTGTTTGATGCCCGTGCCCCCCACTCTGCTCCTTTGAGGCAGAGGTGGCCTCAATGGGGCCCCCTGAGTCTGACCCCTTGCCCCCGTTGAGTGGTGACCCGCTGTGTTTGTCTGCTTGGGCCGCCATAACAGAATGCCACAGGCTGGGGGTGCTCACACAATGGAAATTGTTTCTCCCTCAGTGCTGGAGGCTGGGAGTCCAAGATCAAGGTGTCAGCAGGGTTGGTCCCTGGTGAGGACTCGCTCCTGGAGTTGCAGACCCCTACCTTCTAACTGTCCTCACGTGGGCTGTGCATGCAGAGAGGGTGAGAGAGAAAGCACTCTGGTGTCTCTTCCTTTTCTTAGAAGACCACGGGTCTGTTGGATTAGGACCCCATCCCTATGCTCTCCTCTAGCCTCAGTTACTCCCTTAAAAGTTCTGTCTTCCAAATGCAGTCACATCGTGGGCTAGGGCTTCAACATCTGAATCCCGAAGGGATTCAGTCCATAACACCCACCACCCTCGCAACCCATTGCGTTCACAGCACGTGACCTGCTGCTGTTGAGCCGGCCCCCTGCTGACCACCTTGCCTCTTAATGGAAGGGTGGCCTGATGTCTGGCTTGGTCCTCCCTCCATAAATGTCTGCTGAATCAAAACCAAGTAATGTGTCCTTATAGGTGAATGAAAGCTGATATTATGTGAAGAATGTTTTAAGATTTTCACAACCCCCTCTTGATAGAATTGAGACACCCTGGAGTATTGCAAAACGAGGCAGGATCCACACTTCTCTCTACCTTTCCCCTGCCCTGCTGTGGTTTCTGCAATAGTTGAGTTAGAAACAGACCAGGTTTTGCCAGAGCAAACCCCTGGGTTTCCACACACAGGAAAGAGGGGCTTAAAATGCACTTTCTTAAGTAGCAGTGGTTGTGTTCACACTGGTGGCTCATATCTAATAAAAGTCCGTCCTGGGATTTGGGAAGGAAATAGGCATGAGATTGGCAGTGACCTGTGGCCTAGCATGATGGCAGGCTTTGGCCTTAGCTGGTGGATGTGGTTTGTCCTGGAGAAGACCCTGCCAAGTGCTGGGGGTGCTCGGCCTATGAGCCCAAGGAAGGCATGTCCCCGGGGTTGGTGGCTCTGCTTCAGAAGGGCATGGGGTCCTTCTCTTGCATCCCCTGTGGCGGCAGAGGTCACATCTGCCAGCCGCCTCTGGCTCACCTGCATCTGGACGGGCCAACAGAGAAAGTGCTTCCCTTGATCTTACCTCTCCGGGACCCTCGAAGTGTGGGGACTGCCAGACGGGCCGGCCTGGCCAGGTGACCCAAGGGCTGGTCTCCAGAAGCTACTCCACAGGGGCACCTTAATATGAGTGTGAGGGTCTTGGGCAGGAGGGGCGGTGTTGCTGGCCTCGGACTCTGAGAGAGAAGCCAGGTGACCCCATGTGGACAGAGCTCTCTCCTGGTGGGGAGAAGCTGCTGCTGGCCGATGGCTCCCTTGATAAGATCGGAGTTTGCTGGCTTAGAAGAACCCTGAATCCACTACAAAACTCTTCCAAGAAAAGTTGCCAGGCCTGGTGAGCCCTGGGCCTGCTGAGCAGGGAGGAGGGGTTCCAATAGGGCCATGTCCATAGATTTATAGGGAGGGATTCTGGCATGGAAGGTATTTCTAGATCTCTTGGGCTGCAGGGCCCACAGAACATTGAGCTAAGGGCCCCTGGAGATTCCCGTCCGTCACAGTGAGGATCGGAGCACTCATTCAGCCCGGAGTCAGAAAATGGGGATCCCCAGTCAGACAGAGTCCCTGCCCTCAAGGCATGGATGCTTTCAGGGTGTGAGACCTACAGTTCAAGGTTGACCTGCTAGGTACATTTATGCGGCACTTACTGAATGCCGGGCCCTGTTGTGAGCACTTTGCCTGAATCACGTCATGTAATCCTTTCGATAACCCTGTGAGGTTGGCACCCCCTTACAGGTGACGGACCTGAGCCACCAGGAAGCTTAGTAACTGACCCAGGGTCATAGGAGAGTAAATGGTTGGAGCTGGCCATCTCTTGCAGAGAGCCTGGCCCAAGAGCATGGACCCCCAAGGGGATGGGCGGCTGACACTGGCCAGGGGCCAGGAGGATCCTGCAGGTGGAGAAAAGGCGAGCAGCCAGTCTAGGTGAGGGCACGTGTGTGCAGAGGGGGAGAGACGTTAAAATGGCCTGGCCTGTGGGAGCGTGGCTGGGATCAAGGCTGCGTGTGAGCCCCGGGCAGCCAGTTAGCGGAAATAGACGTGCCAAACGGGCCACTGCGCATGGTCCCTGTTTGGCTTTCATGTTACAAATTATTTTTCTTTGTATTGTGGTAAAACACACATAGTATCAAAGTTACCATTTCAACCATTTGAAAGTGATTCAGTGGCATTGAATACTTTCATGCGATTGCAGGAACATCACGTCTGTTTTGGGGTTTTTTTTCAAGATTTTATTTTTAAGTAATCTCCACACCCACCGTGGGGCTCAAACTCACAGCCCCGAGATCAAAAGTTGCAAGCTCCTGCGCTGAGCCAGCTGGGAGCCCCATCCCTTCTGTTTACTTGCAGAACATTTTCATCACCCCAGAGGGACCCCTGTTCTCGTTAAGCGGTTGCTCCAACCCTCAGCCCCTGGCAACCACTCATCTGATTCTTTCTGTATAAATGTGCCTGTTCCGGATGTCAGTGGACTCCTACAGTACGTGGCTTCTGTGGCTGGTTTCTCTCACCTCGCACTGTGTTGGCAAGGTTCACCCACGCTGTAGCCTGTGGCGGAACCTCATTCCTTTCTATGGCCAGATAACCAAAGTGTTTATTTTCAATCGGAACGCCTTTCAGGGGACCAGCATTTGGTGGAGTCCACACCCCACACCCCAGCTTTGCCCTGGCCACCATCTCTCGTGGTCCTGCTCTTGGCTCAAGCCACATGCTGTTGTTACCTGCCTGCAGTTCAGTTTCCATCGTCGGTTTCGATAGAAGCGTTTGGGCCAGATTTTGAAGACCCCTGAATGTGGTTCTGAGGGTTTAGCCTCTGTCGGCAGGCGGCGGGTGGCTGCCCAGTGCGTGCGGCCCCCTCGTCCTTGGGTAGCCGTGTCTGTCAGTGCTGGGCGACCCTGCCATGGGCCAAGGCTGCTTGTCCCCAGGGGGAAGCCCGTGCTTCTTCTCAGGCGGTTTGTAATTGCGACCTGGCAAGAGAAGAGTCTTCTTCTCGGGACTTGGCCCAGCTTGAACTATGCGATTGGGAGAGGCTGGAGAAGTGGGGAGAAGGAAGCCATGAGGATGGGGGACAGGTCCTTGAGTTCTGGGAAATGTCACTTGGTCTTATAGAAATATCTCCTTCCCTCTGTCTGTCTGTCTGTCTCTCTGCTTAAGCTGGCATGCTCAGTGGGGTGGTGAAGTGCGGAGGGAGAAAACAATTTATTATAAAGTTAACTTTTCCAAAAAGGATTAAGAGTGGTGATTTTTGCGGGTGCCTGAGTGGCCCAGTCAGTTAAGCGTCTGCCTTCAGCTCAGATCATGATCCTGGGGTCTTGGGATCGAGTCCTGCTTGGGGCTTCTTGCTCAGCGGGGGGCCTGCTTCTCCCTCTGCCTGCCGCTACCCCAGCTTGTGTTCTCTCTCTCTCTGGCAAATAAATTAATAAATCTTTAAAAGCGATGATTTTTTTCAAAGTCAAGCTCATTGAGGTATAATTTACCTAGTGAAATTCACCCTTCTAGGTGTTCAGCTCTGAGCTTTTGATACACAGTTTTTTATTGGGGAAAACTATACACAACAAAAAATTGACCATTCCAACCATTTTTAAGTATACAGTTTGGTGGCAGTATGTACATTCCCAGCGCTGTGCAACCTTCCCACCGTCCACCTCCAGACCTTTTGCATCCCGCCGAACTGCAACTCTGTACTCACGGAAGGATAATTCTCCACGTTCCCCTCCCCCCAGCTGCTGGTAACCTCTACTCTACTTTCTGCCTCTATGAGTTTGCCTTTTAGGTCCCTCCTACAAATGAAATCATACAGTATCTGCCCTTCTGTGACGGGCTTCTCTCACTTAGCATAACGTTTTCAAGGTCCACCCAGGTGGTGGCATATGTCAGAATTTCCGTTTCCAGGCTGAGTAATATTCCGTTGTGCATATATACCACGGCTTGTGCCTGTCGTTGAACGCGCTGATTGCGTCCACCTTGAGGCTGTTGTGAATAACGCTGCTCTGAACGTGGGTGTACAAGCATCTGTTTGAGTCCCTGCTTTCGCTTCTTTGGCTTGTATATCTAGTATATCTGGGCGTAGAATTGCTGGGTTATCTGGTCATTCCATGGTTAATGTTTTGAGGAAGCACCACACTGTTTTCCGGAGTGGCCAGATCATTTTATGTGCCCACCAGCAATGCACAAAGGGTTCTAATTTCTCCACATGCTCGCCAGCACTTGTCATTTCCAGTATTTTGAAAATGGCCACGCTGATGGGTAGGAAGTAGTATCTCATTGCGGTCAGTTCTAGGGGTTTGACAAGTGTGCACAGTCCTATAACCATAAGATGGTGATTTGGGGGGAGAAGATGGACATGCCCAGATGCACGGGAAACTTCTGGCAAGCTCCGTCTTGGACAGTGAGGAGGTTCCAGGAGAGGAGATGGGGCAGGAGGTGGCTGGATCTGCCCACACAGATGGTGAGAAATGCAGCTGATTCAGGCAGTAGACTGGTGGCTCCAGAGCCCAAAGTCATGAGAATCTGCTTCCCGGATACCTCCCCGAGACAACTAGACAGGGGAGCAGATGACAGAAACGAGGGGTCAGAGATATGGCTGCGCTTGGCTGATGGGTGACTGCTTTCTGCTGGACGCACCCCTCCCCACGCTCCCCACCTCCCAGTCTCCTCTTTTGGTATCACGAACAGTTCATGTCCTTTGTTCCTGGCTTCTCACTCGGTCTGTGAGAGCCCTGCTTCCCCAGCTGACTGATTTCCAATGATCTCTGGTGGGAAATCTGGCCAGGAGGCCCGTGGAGAGCTGAACATATATAACCACTGTTGGCCGGTGGGTCGTGTGTTTGTTGACCTTGAAGAAGTCTGGGGAAGTACTGGGACGTCATTTCTTCACGCTGAAGCCTGGCAGGGGCAGAGACTGTCGTGTTCCACCAACTGCCCTCGTAGAACCACGGATCTCCTGCCCAGTGCCTCATTCAGTCACGTCCATTAAGAGTCATGGGCGCACTGGTGCGCTTCCAACCCTGTGCGCCATTTTGTCTAAATCAGTGGGGACCTACCTCTGCAAACCTGAGCTGGAGGATATTGAAGTCAAATTGGTCCAAGATTTCAATGATAGACGGAAGACATTGCATTTGAGAACACATGTTGCAAATAACTTGACATCTGAGAGAGGTAGAGATGAGGAGAGGGAAGGAAATGCTGGATTCGGCCTGGAATTTTCTCTAGAAATCATCACACGTGGCAAAGTGAAAGGAGGGCTGTCACCTGAATTTTGAGATTCCAGATCTGAGGTCAGGGATTATGTTCTGATCTGTGCAAGCATTCAGGACGGGTGACGGGAAGATGGAGCAAGTCTGCGTCAGAGAGGTGGTGTTGAATGAGAGGGTTTTCCCTGGGCAAATCCTCAGCAGACTTTTCTTGGGGTGTGTCGTCCTCCCTCAGTGCTGATTTAATATAAATTGAGAGGGTTGAGGAACTGGATCACCCCAAGCCCTGCCAAATGACAGCTCATTCTCAGGTTTGTCCCCTCTCAGTGAGGAACGGGAACAGTCACTAACGGGGCTCACTCTTTGCCACACACCCGGCCTTATTTCAAATACTTCTCATAATAGGCCCCAGTGGTAAGGCTGTCATGTCCTCACTTTACGGTTTCGGGGAGGTTAAGGAACCTACCCAGGGTCTCACAGCTTGAAAATTCGATTTGTTCTTAAGCCCTACCCACCATGAGCCAAATACCCACAAGGAGCCCCTTCTGCACAGAGCTGATGAGACAGGGACGTTAAATTAACTCTCAAAGCATATGACCCAATATAATAGGATACTATTCAGCCATGAGAAAGAAGGAAGGCGTCCTGCCGTTCGTGACAAGGTGGATGGAACTGGAGGGTGTTTTGCTAAGTGAGACAAGTCAGACAGAGAAAGACAAATACTGTATGATCTCACGTATATGGAATCTAAAAAAGCCAAATGGGTAAAAACGGGGAGTAGAATGGTGCTTCGCCGGGACTGGGAGAGTCAGAGAGATGTTTCAGGAGACAGGCTTGCAACCAGTAGATAAGTAGGTCCTGAAGATCTAACGCATAGTATCGTGATCATAGGCAATAATGCCGTGTTATAAACTTGCAAGTTGCTGAGAGACCAGATCTTACTTATTCTCGCCACAAAAAAGAAATGATAGGTACATGGGGTTGGTCGGGATGTCAGCTGACACTGCAGTGGTAATCACACTGCGGTATACAGACCCATCACACCAGCGTGTTGTACACCGTGAACTTAGAGAATGTCGTATGCCAACTGTATCGCCATTAAACACAAACTTCAGGACGTAGCAGAGGTGATTTTCAATGTGACTCGTGTCTGTCTAACACGTCCTGGGATGCAGGGTTTTCAGTGGGTCTTGGTACCGTGGTTCAACTTTGGTTGGAATCGGGGTAGGTAGTTATCAGGAAAGAGCTAGAGGAAATGCTGACTAGTGTAACTGAGGCATTTCTTTGTACATCATCATGTGTCCATCCCACCAGCCCTCCCAGGAGAGATGTGAGACTCGGCAGGAGCTGGGTCCTGGAATCTCCAGAGTCCTTCCCGGGGCAAGTGTCACATTGGGGACCTTCCAGCCTGCATAGGTCCCTGGCTTTCCTGGGAAAGATCCACACTACACCCAAGTTCCTCTAAAAGCTTCCGGAAAATAAGACAAGCCCTGCCTTGTGCTGGAGACCACGTGTAAATTGGGACTCAGACATGGCCCCACCCTAGAACATCTGGATTCCAAGTGTCACCTGCAGAGCCACCTGTGATGGGAGGAGCTGGGGGAGAGACATGTGATGGGTAGGTTGGTTCTAGAACTTGTGAGCCCTGGGCTTACTGGTATAAAACAGATTCAAACAAAGATCAGGTGCAGTGTGTCGACCTCGTGTGGCATTTATGTGGCTGAGAGTGGAGAGCAGAACCGGGAGGCCCAGAGGTGGGATTTTTAATTCGACCACATCCTGTCTGATCCCCTAGTTCACTGCTCGTGATGATACCCTTCTTAGTCCATGGCAAGATACATTAGGTTTCCGTGAATCTTTACATTCCCAAGGGCACTTTCCAACTGGTCCTACTCGCCTTGGCCCCCCCCCTTTTTTTTTTTTACAGGAAACACCTCTGTCTTGGCAAATGTGAAGCAGCCTCTGGGTTCCCAATGGCTGCCTAGCTTCTGGGTCTCCTTTCCTCCCGTGTCCCCAGCGCCCTCCAACCCGTGACCTGGAGTTCTCTCTGCTTTGACAAAACCATGAAATAGCTTCTTTGCATTTGCCAATTACTCATTTTCTGTTAAGTTCCCACGTTTCCTTGTCTTGTTCAGCTTCTTCAATGTTCCTTCTGCCTTTCCCTAATGAATGACCGTGTTCTGTCAATGTCTCACTTTCCAAAACTTGGTAATTGTGCAGTGGACTTCTCGGACTCCCATCCCGGTTCACGCCGTCGGTATTTTCTGCACCAGATCTTCTCTGTGACACAGGAGGGGCCCCTCCAAAGCCCTGACCTTTCTGCTCATGCACATGAAGGGTCTTGGCAACCCGTGTACATCCCCGTGTCACCTGAGTGTAATTGTCCTGAGTTGGCAGCTTCCTGAATCTCTTCGAAGGCTCCCACATCTTCAGAACGTTCAAGGTCATGCACATCTTCAGGAGTGTTTTTTAAATCATGTGTTGACGTTTTCAGTAGTCAGTAGACATAGATTGACATATGTGATCACTCATCGGGGCGTGCATCTGTTTAACGGTCGTTCTGTAGCTTGCATGTGGTGATCAGCTCATTTCACACAATTTTAGCTGGTTGAGGCATCGTGATTGGAGGGCAGACATTTTGGCCATCTTTCCAAGGTCGAGGAATATGCAATTTATATTCCTTGCAGTGGGGAGACTTATTCTTCTTAAAGAATTATTTATTTATTTTTAGAGAGAGAGAGAGCGCGCACAAGTGGGAGAGGCAGAGGGAGAAGGAGAAAGAATTTCAAGCAGACTCCGCGCTCAGTGCAGAGCCTGACGTGGCTCGATCTCACGACCCTGAGGTCACTATCTGAGCCGAAACCAAGAGTCAGATGCTTAACGAATGGACGGAGCCACACGGGTGCCCCATGGGAGTCTTTTTTATGCAGAGTCCTTCCCCCACCACCATCGCCACCACCATCCCCACTGCTCCATGCAACGGACACTTGGGAATTGAGGTTCTACTTACAAACTCAGCTTGCTGGTGGGTTTCCTTTTTAAGGTCAAAGTTTATATCTGCACCCCGTTTCTTGATGAGCAAAAGTACACCAATTTCATGTTATTAGAATGAGGTGGGAAGTAAACACGTAAATGGACCAACATCGTATTGTTGGAATTTTAGGAGGACGTTTTTATGCAGTTCAGAAATGTTCTGGAAGCTCAGATTCCTAGAGCCGTATGGTAACTGCTCGTCGCCTGACAAAGTTCTCATCATTCATTTATTCATCCCACATTTATTGGAAGCTCCCTGTGCTCCTTTGCTAAGCCCTGGAGACCCATGGCCAGAGTCTGACATCGGAAGGGCACGGCCTGTATGCTGGACTCTTTACAAATATGTTCTCCTATGGATCAGAGGAAAGAAAACATCACGTCCAGTCCCATCATGCTTACAGTCTGGGGACCCAGACACATGAGCAGTCATCATGTCCCGTGGTCATTTTTGACAGTCTCCTGTACAAGGTTCATGGGCTGGGGCCAGTCGCTCTGCCCGGGAGACACCATCCTTGTTCTTCAACAAACTGCCCTGAGTTTTGTTTGCTTCTTTTGCTTTGTTTTATTTTTGATACATTTGTCATTTGAATCATCCTCCAAGCAGAACAAACGAAAACAACTTCTTTTTGAAAATCTCGTGCCTCGGGACGCCTGGCTGGCGCAGTGGGTGAAGCGTCTGCCTTCAGCTCAGGTCAGGATCCCAGGGTCTTGGGATCAAGTCCTGCATCGGGCTCCTTGCTCAGCAGGGAGCCTGATTCTCCCTCTGTCTGCTGCTCCCCCTGCTTGTTCTCTCTGATGAAGGAAGGAAGGAAGGGAGGGAGGAAATCGCATGCCTAGCAGAGTTTGGTGCCCAGGGGAACCTGTGCTGTACTAGAGGCAAGCAAATGGGCATCCCTGAATCAATATTCCTTTTTCTTTTATGCACTTACCAACCCCAGTATAGAAGTTTCCTTTTAAAGACAGACCCTCTTGCACAAGGCTCCTTACAACTCTGTAGGATACGGGGCGCCTGGGTGGCTCAGTCGGTTAAGCATCTGCCGTTGGCTCCGGTTGTCATCCCAGGGTCTTGGGATTGAGCCCCAAGTTGGGCTCCCTGCCCAGCGGGGAGTCTGCGTTACCCTTTCCCTCTGCCCCTCCACCCCACTCATGCCCTCTTCCTCCCTCTCTCTCTCTCTCTCTCAATAAATAAATAAAAGTCTTAAAAAAAAAACCCCAACTCCGGGATAAAGATGGTCAAGTTGGAATTAGAACCCACAGACAAGCCAACTGAACCTAATATCAGAAGAATGGACCAAGACCAAAACAAAATCAGAGGAAAACCAAACAAAAGTAGGGGAGGGAACTGGGTGTGTAGGGATGGAAGCTGAAATTTTCAGAATATGACTTGTGGTTTTTAGATGGGACTTTGGAAGCATGTAAATATTTAAACATGTAAAAAGTTAAATGGTTTTTTTTTTAAACTTGACCTTACACTCCTTATTTGCTCACATGTGACTCCGCACTTCTGAGCTGTAGTCAGCTAAGGCGCCGGAAAGCCAGAAGGGAGGACGTAAGCAGAGAATCCCCCAGGTTGTGTATCTTTTTTTTTTTTTTAAGATTTTATTTATTTATTTGACAGAGATAGAGACAGCCAGCGAGAGAGGGAACACAAGCAGGGGGAGTGGGAGAGGAAGAAGCAGGCTCATAGCAGAGGAGCCTGATGTGGGGCTCGATCCCATAACGCCGGGATCACGCCCTGAGCCGAAGGCAGACGCTTAACTGCTGTGCCACCCAGGCGCCCCCCAGGTTGTGTATCTTGAGGGAGGCTCTCCCCGTGAGCTCTCTTATTGCTCGGATCTGAATCTGATCGCGTTTCACTGGGGACGCTGCCCAGCGCCAACCTTTTGGAAAGTCTTTTTTTTTTTTTTTTTTTTGGTTTTGTTTTAATCCCTCTTTCATGTGGCATCTGTTGCTTTCTCCGATCAATTCCTATGTGGTTGTCCCCCCAGTAATTCATTTTGAAGGAGAATTATGTGAGATGACATGCAAATGCTTAACTCTATTTAGATGTCTGGATAGCTCAAAATTGATCACCTGCAAACCTTCACCGTGCCCCAGAGTGCTTATCAGCGACCTGTTTGTTGACCCTATTCACGATTTTTTTTATGGTGATAGAATATACATAACATGAAATTTACCTTTTCCACCATTTCTAAGTGTCCATTCAGTGGCATGAAATACATCTGTGTGGTGCAACCATCTCCAGAAACTTTTCATTTTTCCAAACTCTAACTCTGTACCCACCGAACAATGACTTCCTTGCTCTCTCCCACTCCAGCCCCTGGCAAGCACCCTTCTCCTTTCGGTGTCTAGGAATTCGACAACTCTAGGTACTTCATATATGTGGAATGCTACAGTTTTTGTTCTTTTGTATCTGGCTTATTTCATAAGCACATTAGCACAATATCTTCAGGGTTCATCTATAGCGTAGCCTGTTACTAGAATTTCATTCCTTTTTCTGGCTGAATAATATTCTATTCTATGTGCTACAGATAGAATGTTTGGGTGCCCCCTCCCCCAAATCCATACGTTTAAGTCTGAACTCGCCAGGTGATGGCGTTAAGAGGTGGGGCGTCTGGGAGGTGAGTGGGTCATGAGGGTGGACCCTCATGAATGGGACCAGTGCCCTTATAAAAGAGACCCCAGGGAGTTGCCTCAGCCCTTCTGCCATGTGGGGACACAGCGAGACGGCAGCAGTCTGAAAGCTGGAAGAGGGCCATCACCAGAACCCTACCATACTGACGGCCCGACCTTGGACTTGAACTTCCAGAGCTGGGAGCTACATGTTTCTGCGGTCTATAAGCCCCTCAGTCCCCATGGTATGTTGTCATAGCAACCAGGACAGACTAAGACACTATGGATAGACCATATTGTTCATCCATTCATCTGGGGATGGATACTTGAGTTGATTCCATCTTCCGGCTCTTTCGAGCAATGTTGCTATGAGCAGTGGTGTACACGTATCTGTCTGAGTCCCTGCTTTCATTTCTTTTGGGTCGGTACCAACGGTGGCATTTCTGGGTTATATGGTAATTCTACATTTAACTTTTTGAGGAACTGCCCAACTACTTTCCACAGTGGCTGTACCATTTTTACGTTCTCGCTAGCAGTGCACAAGCACTCTAATTTCTTTACATCTTTGCTAACACTTGTTTTCCTTTTTTTCTCCATCGTAGCCATATTAATGGGTGAAGTAGTATCTGATTGTGCTCTTAATTTGCATTTTACTAATGACAAATGATATCGAGCATCTTTTTATTTTTTATTTTTTTTATTTTTTATTTTTTAAGTTTTTTTTCTTTATTTATTCGACAGAGAGAGAGACAGCTAGCGAGAGAGGGAACACAAGCAGGGGGAGTGGGAGAGGAAGAAGCAGGCTCATAGAGGAGGAGCCTGATGTGGGGCTCGATCCCATAACGCCGGGATCACGCCCTGAGCCAAAGGCAGACGTTTAACCGCTGTGCCACCCAGGCGCCCCTGAGCATCTTTTTAAAATGGAACAGTAAATGTATTTTTTTGTTTTATATATGTATTTTTAAATTTGAATTTAAATTTTTTAAAGTTTAATTCCAGCAGAGTTAACATATCGTGTTGTATTAGTTTCAAGTGTACAATAGAGTGACTCAGCACTTCTGTATGTTACTCGAGGCTCACTGTGATAAGTGTCCTCTTAATCTGCTTCTCCGATTTCACCCGTCCCCTCATCCACCTGCCCTCTGGTAACCATCTGTTTGTTCTCTAGTTAAAAGTCTGATTTTTTGGTTTGTATCTTTTTTTCTTTTTCTGTTTGTTTCTTAAATTCCACATATGAGTGAAATCGTATGGTATGTGTCTTTCTCTGACTGACTTATGTTGCTTATTTGCTTACTCTCTAGCTCCATCCATGTCATTGCAAATGGCATGAGTTCCCTCTTTTTTATGGCTGAGTAATATTCCATTACACACACACACACACACACACACACACACACACACTCCACATCTTCCTTATCCACTCATCTGTCGATGGACACTTGGGCTGTTTCCGTAATTGAGCTCTTATGATAATACTACTATAAACATCGGGATGCATGTGCCCCTTTGAATCAGTATTTTTGTATCCTTTGGGTAAATACCTAGTAGTGCCATTGCTAGATCATAGGGTAGTTCTGTTTTTAATTTTTTGAGGGACCTCCATACTGTCTTCCAGAATGGCTGGGCCGGTTTGCATTCCCACCAACAGTGCAGGGCTCCCCTTTCTCTGCATCCTTGCCAACACCTATTGTTTCTTGTGTTTTTTATTTTGAAATTGAGCATCTTTTCATGTGCTTACGCACCATTTGTATATCTCCTTGAGAGAAATGTCTGTTCAAGTTCTTTGCACATTTGTAATTGTGTTTTGTTGAGTTGTAGGATTTCCTTCTGCATGTTCTCTCTCTCTCTATAGGTATGTATACACATACCTATATATACATTTTTAAATTTTTTTTTTAAGTGAGAGGGTAAAAAGGGGTTGGGGCAGAGGGGAGAGAGAAAGAATCTTAGGCAGACTCCACACTCAGCACGGAGTCCAACATGGGGCTCGATCCCACAACCCTGACATCATGATCTGAGCCGCATCAAGAGTCGGACACTTAATCGACTGAGCCACCCAGGTGCATTCTGGATATTAATCACCTATCAAATATATGATTTGCAATTTTTTTTCTTGCATTCTGAAGGTTGTCTTTTCATTCTATCAATGGTGTCCTTTGATGCACAGAATTGTTTAGTTTTGATGAAGTCCAGTTTTTCTGTTTTTTTCTTTGTTGCCTGTGCTTTTGACATCATAGCCAAGAAATCATTGCCAAATTCAATGTTATGAAAAATTTTCCCTATGTTTTCTCCCAGTAGTTTCATAGTTTTAGCTCTGGGGTTTAGGTCTTTGATCCATATTAAGTTATTTTTTGTATATGGTCACATTTAATTTTGATATTAAAAATAGTTATGAATATCCCTGACATCTTATACAAAGATGGAATCACAGTCAAGTCTGCTTAAACCTGTGAAAAATAGACTTTTGTATCCTTGTTGACCAGTTATCATCAATTTGCTGGTTTTATCTGTCTCTTCTGCCTTTTGTTTTTCCTGGAGTTTTTTTTATTTTTATTTTTATTTAAAAGAGACTGTGTGTGTGTGTGTGTGTGTGTGTGTGTGCGCGCGCGCGCGCGCGCTTGGTGGGGGAGGGGCAGAGGGAGAAGGAGATAGAGAACCCCAAGCCCCAAGCAGACTCCATGCTCAGCGAGGATCCAACACAGGGCTTGATACCATGATACCAAGATCATGACTTGAGCTGAAATCAAGAGTTGGGTGCTTAACTGACTGAGCCACACACAGGCACCCTTTTTCTGGAGTATTTTAAAGCAAATCCCAGGCACCTTATATTTTATTTGCAAATATTTCATTGTGCATATCTCAAGGAATACGTGGTTGTTGTTGTTGTTGTTGTTGTTGTTGTTTTTGCCCTTATAACCACAATGCCATTATCACACCTAAAATTAATATGAATCCTGAATATCACATAATTGCAGTCTGCATTCAGATTTCTCCACTTGAATTAAATCATGTCACCTCAGCATAGTATCACGCAGAACCCCCCTGGCTTCTTCCTGGGAACTAGTCCCACATCCTACTTCAAGGAGCCAGAAGTATTTCTGGAATGTAATCAAGAGTTGAAAATACTTGTGTGTTGGGGGAGGAGCATGGCCATGGGGGGAGCTGGCATTCCCAGCATCAGGGTAAGTGAGACTGCCCGTTAGAGGAGTCAAGAGGGAGAGGGAGCCAGCAGCTCCAGGTTGTGCATGTCTGCAGTGAGGAGCACAGGTTTGGGGTAAGATAGCCTGAGTTCAGGTCCTGGCTCCTGTGTGTGACCTTGGGCAGGTGGCTTTAGCTCTTCGAACCTCCATTTCTTCGACTGTGAAATAGGAACAATAAGAGTGCCTGCTTCGTATTAAATAGTGCACAGAGAGGGCCTGACAGTGTTAAGTACTCAGTGAAGGTTGGCTGTTGTCAACAGTGCCATCACCGTAATCATTACTGGGGTGATTATTGTTATCCCGGTGAAGATCACAGGCCACTGAGGCTCATAACCTGGCTCTTGGCTCTCCCCCTGGGGACATGGCCTGGGGACACCAAAGTTACAGGGCAACGCAATGATTTGAAGAAGAGTAGTGCCTCTTAGAAGCCCAGTGGTGTTTGAATGTTCCAGGACAGTGCCCACGTCCAGAAATTGTGTCCAGAATTTCAGTGCCGGCCCGCATTTCTCTGTACCCCTGTTCTCTGGGGGAAACCTTTTGACAAAGTCTTGTGTGAATCAGTGGAAGGACAAGTGGAAGGCAGTGATACTTTCAAAGGGGCCACCCCAGCTACTTTCATAGCTGTTTCTCTTTCAACCTGAGTACATCTGGCTTCAAAGGTAACACAACTGGCCTGGGTATTTTTCCCAAATATTAATTTAAAACATTAGATTCCTGCAGACACTCTCTCCATGGACACAGTAGGGGAGGGGGGTTGGCACGGGAAATGTTTGCCGCCCAGATGGGACCCATTCTAGGGGAGGCCACCCAGATGTTTCCCGGGCCATGGGCCTTGATGTTGGTATGGAGGGTGCTGGAAGGGAAGAGCAACTCCCAAGTAAAATGGACCAGAGCTAGGAAAACCCGCAGCATTTGGTTAATAAATAAATAGCGTGTAGATTATATAAGAAATGACAGCTATTGTTTTGAGGCTGAAGGCTGGTTCCTTCTGGAGCATTCAGATGTGTAGCCCAGGGGAACAGCTGTTTCAGCCAGCCCAGGATAATCCTGGTTTATTTCCATGTCCCAAACCCTCAGTGAATTCTCCTGCCCGCCCCTCCGCAGGCATCTTGGCAACCCATTGGTTCTTCAGGCCAAACCCTGGTATCTTCCCATCTCACATGTAAATCTCCTAGACCGGGCTCGGAAGGAGCTTTCATGTGGAAGGCCCCAGTGGGCTTCACTGGTGCCTGCCAGGGTACCCGCTGGAGACATCTGGCCCAACTGGGTCAAACCCTGCCAGACTCCCAACCCCGGCTGCTGCCTTGCCTACTCTCCCCAGAGTGGGGGATGGGGGGGTCTCCCTGCCCCACCCCCACCCCATCTGTGTGCCCAGCTACCTCCAGGCCCTGAGACCTCCCAGCCAAAATGAGGGGCCTGAGAGTCTGCAGCTCCGATAACTGGCATTGGCCATCTCACCTTTAGTTCCTCATCCATGAAGTGGGGACGATCACTGCTCCCTCGTGGGTCCACCGTGAACCTCCCGGGGGCACACTTCACCCAGGGGAATCAATGGCCCAAACAGTCCTACCCTGTGAGACATACGATTTCCCTGCTATACTTGAAATGTTTTCTTATTTTATGTTCTCTTGGGAAGAGAAAGAAGGGGGATATGTGGACGGTTGTAAACATAGATATTTTCACTTGGAGAGGGGCTCAAGCTGTTTTGCATTTCTGCGAGGAGCCTTCCGATGTGTCCTTCAAGGTCTCTGCTTCCTGATTAGGCAAGAGGCACAGTGATTAACCACTCTTCCCTTTGGGCCAAACTGTCTAAAAGACCTACTGGCGCCTAATAAGGAGGCATGAAAGACAGTCTTTGGGGGACGATTCTGCTTGCACTGTCTGCTTTCCATTTAAACAAGCCGTTTGTTTGCATGCAAGATGGATTGCTGGGCTCCACGGGTGAGTCGGTGCCCTGCAGGAGCGCGGGTAACACCGGAAGCTTCTGCGCATGCGTCTCTCCGGCTTGAGCCGGTCCAGTCACCCTGCCCCTGCTCCGGGATGGGTGCCTTCCCCCCTCAAAGCCCGGGCACTGCTTCTCTCGCTCAGAGCTTTGTGATCCTCAGGATGACTTAATGTTCTGGTTGTTTTCTGAATCCGTGGGTTGCCTGGAAAACAACTTCTTCCAGTAAAAGAAGATAAAAGTACTTAACGGGAACGTCAACAGTCACAATCCCTCAGCCTTTTATGGCCCTTTGCTGTTTAGAAAATGCAGTTCAGCCATCATTGCTCAGAGAACCCAAACACTAGCCCTGAGAAGGAGGCCAGATATTCTGTTAACCCCCCTATATGGATGGGCAAAGTAAGGCTCAGGGGAGTGGAGGGACGCGGGTAATAATGTTAGAGCTGGAGCCCTGATTCTCTGACACCCCGGGTTCAGATCCTGGCTGTGCGACTTGGTATTTGGGAGCTTAGAGAGGTCATTGAAGTCACTTGAACCCTGGTTCATCTGCATGACAGAGAAGTTGATCATGCTTGTACCAAAGGGAGGGTTGGATGAAATCGTACATAGACAGTCCCTAGAATGGGAGCCGGCATTATTCTTGCTAGGACTTTTATTAATTGTCATCATTATTATTCTTGCTACGTCAGACGCAAAGAATCAGGTGCCCAAGCAGCCCCACCCACGTTGTTGGCAGGTGCACGCGGGCACGTACAGAGCGTCATGCTGCCCACAGATCGCTGGTGCTTACCACCATGTGCATGGAGGATGGGTGTGGCAGGCAGGGTCCTGGTGACCCCAACATTCCTGCCCCCGGGGGTGTAGCTCTGCAATCTCTTCCCTTGAGTGTGGGCAGCCTGGAAATATGGTGGGATATTACTCCTGGGATGATGTCGCATTGGAGGGCAAAGGGATTTTGAAGATGGAATTGAGGTTAACTTTGAGTTAAGTTAATTAAGATTATCTGGCTGGGCCTGACCTAATACATCAGCCCTTTAAATCTGGGTGGAGGGGGCGCCTGGGTAGCGCAGTCGTTAAGCATCTGCCTTTGGCTCAGGGCGTGATCCCGGCGTTATGGGATCGAGCCCCACATCAGGCTCCTCCGCTGGAAGCCTGCTTCTTCCTCTCCCACTCCCCCTGCTTGTGTTCCCTCTCTCGCTGACTGTCTCTGTCAAATAAATAAATAAAATCTTTAAAAAAAAAAAAATCTGGGTGAAGTCAACGGCAAGAAGTCAGAGGTCTTTGCAGAGGGTCACGTGGCTTCTAGGAGCTAACAGTGGTCCCCCGGCCAACAGCAAGCAAGAGATCAGGGGCCTCCGTCCTGCAACCTCAAGGAACTGAATTCTGCCAACAACCATGTGAGCTAGAAAGAGGCCCCTGAGCTTCAACAAGGACTGTGACTTCATCTTGATTTCAGCTGTCACAGGACACACAGACCTTGAGCAGTGGACCCAGACTTCTTCTTTTTTTTAAAGATTTTATTTATTTGTGATAGAGAGTGCACAAGCAGGCTGAACAAGGAGCCCGGTGCAGGATTTGATCCCAGGGCCCTGGGATCATGGCCTGAGCCGAAGGCAGATGCTTAACCGACTGAGCCATTCAGCTGTCCCTGGACCCAGACTTCTGACCTACAGAAGCTGTGAGTTAAGTTTTAAGCTGCCAAGTGTGTGGCAATTTGTCGCAACAGAAAACCAACGAGCCCCTGCAGGGTGACGATTAGTTATCTATTGCTGTGAACACATTTCCATAAAACTCAATGGCTTAAACCACCAACATATACTGTCTCGTAGTTTCCAGGCGTTAGGAATGCAGGTGGGGCTTTACAGCATGCTTCTTCTTCAGGGTCTCTGCTTGGACCCAGATGTCCTCAGAGCGTTTCTTCTTTTCATTTAGGCTCCTGCTTCTGGGACACCTCCTCCCAGAGACCTCCCTGACACGGTAGCACCCATCACTCTCTGTCTCCTGTACGGCCACTTAATTTCTTTTCACGGTACTTGTGGTGTGTTAAATTGTGTCCCTCAAAAAGATATGTTGAAATTCTAACCACTGCTCCATGTGAGTGGGACCTTATTTGGAAATAAGATCTTGGCATATGTGACCAAGTTAATAGGAGGTCACACTGGATTAGGGTGGGCCCTCGCCTAATGACTAGTGTCCGTAGGAAATTTAGACACACAGACATGCAGGGAGAGCACCATGTGACTGACGTAGGCAGAGATTGAAGTGATACTTCTGTAAGCTAAGGAATGCCAAGGACAGCTGGCAACCACCAGAAACTAAGGAGGCAAGGAAGGGTCCTCCTCTAGAGCTTTCAGAGAGACCATGGCCCTGCTGACACCTTGATTTTGGACCCCTGGCTTCCAGAACTTCTAGACAATACATTTTCCCTGTTTTAACCTCCAAGTTCGTGCATACTTGTTATAGTGGCCAAAGGATACTGATACAGTACTTATCACCATTTCTTTCTTTCCCTATCTATCCATCAATCAATTCATCCATCCATCCATCCATCCATCCATCGATTGATCATCCATTCATCCATCCATCCATTGATCCATCCATCCATCCATTGATCTATCCATCCATCCACCCATCATCCGTTGATCCATCCATCCATCCATCCATCCATCTATCCCTCCATTGATCCATCCATCCATTGATCTATCCATCCATCCACCCATCATCCGTTGATCCATCCATCCATCCATCCATCCATCGATCTATCCATTCATCCATCCATCCATCTGTCTATATACCAATCGATCTATTGATCTATGTATCCGTCCATCTCTCTATCTAGTGTATGGTTTATAGTCTGCATTCCCCACTGGCATTAAGTTTCTTGAGAACAGTTGACTTTCTTTTGTTCCCAGGGCAACCCCCTGTACCTAAGTCAGAGCTTGCTTGGACCAGGACTTAATAAGAACGTGCTGAGTGAATTGATGAATATTTATTTAGTTAACAAGTGCCCATGATAGAAATCCTGTATATGCCACATTCTTCTGCTGTTAGAAAGGTTAAGAAAGAAAGACGGTGAGTCCCAGTGATCTGATTCACGATGAATTTATTTTTTCATATCTCACAGGGGAAGAGAAGATACTGGATCTTTAGGAAAAAGATATTTCTAATAAAAATCTCAGACATGAAACTCAAGAAAATAATAATTTCGTTATGAATAAGAAAAAGGGACAGAAGGATTGGAAATTTATTTTTCCTGTAGCCTGCTGCTGGAGCATAAGCTCTTTGTGAGCTAAATTCCACTGACCGCCTGGTCTGGGAGCAGGACGTAGTTTCGCTGACAGCAAGAGAGAAGGGGACTGGGGAGGGTAACCCTTAACATTAATTAGGAACGAAATAGATACAAAACTCTGACTTTCGAGGGGCTCCTTTGAAAATCTGTTGAAAGCAAAGGACTTAGACAAAAGTGCCCATTCATGCGAACCCTCACATGCGGCGTCAGGGTTTTGAGGATTTGCTGAGGCCCGCGGTGAAGAACTCTTGTCCTGCAGAATCTGTCAAAGCACGTCCCCGTTCCTGACTGGGACTGACCCCTGTCCCCTTGCCGAAGTCCACGTCGCCTTGGCTGGGGGCCAGCAGGGGGGCGGCGTGTGTCCATCAAGGCCGAGCACCATCTCTTTAGATCGCAGAGAAATAAAAATGGTTCGCTGATCTTGAGGGGAAACAAAATCGTTTGGACGATTGCAAAATGAATGACCCCATGTGGTGGTTCAGCCTCTTTTTCAAAGTTCTCAGGGCACTTTGTTTCAAGCAACTAGGAACAAAACCTCACAGGGATGTGCTGGGTAGTGGTGTAGGAGTTGTGCGAGGCCCCCTCAGGGAGGTTTTGGGGGTGCAGGGTGTTAATCAGCCCGTGGCCTTGACTGTTCAGAGGCGAATGTCAGAAGGAATTGTCAGAAGCACTGGCTTTGGGCTGACTCAAAGTCCCAGCTCTCCCGCCCACAGGCTGTGTGATCTTAGGCCAGTTACTTAACCATCCTGAGCCTCCGTTTTTCCCTCTGTGTAAGAGGAGACTAATAACACTTACCTTTTAGGCTTGTTGTGGAGATTAGGAATTATGCATGACAAGCACCTGGCACAGGAGTAGTAGCTGTTGGTAATATTATTAATGTTGACAGTACCTTACAGTTTGTGATGGATACCCCATATCTGGCCGTGTATCAGAAATATCCAGGAAGCGTTTAAGAAAAACTCCCAGGCCCCACCCAAGAACTACGGAATTGGATTTTCTGGGAGTAGGACTCAGGTACGCGGGGCATCTACCGTTGGCTTCTCCAGACCATTCCACAGCCTGTCCACCCTGCTTTGGGCCCCAGGAGGCTGCCCAGTAGGGCTGGTGATGTCCAGTTGGGTCTCAGTTGACCTTCCTAAAGGTCACTGCGGACTCACTGGGTCCTTCAAACAAAGGGATGTCCCTCAAGCACCCATCACATAGCAGTTCCACACGGTTCAGATAGCTGTCCCCTCTACCAGTCCTTTTCGTCTTTTGATTGTTTAAATATGTACCTGGGATTTTATTCTAATCAAGGGCAGTAAGAGGACAGACACAGAGACCACAGGCTTGAAAGAAACATTTATTCTTCACAGTTCCCAAGAGGAGCGGCCATGGCCTGCCACGCAGGGCCACACCGAGAAGCACCAGGAGGCAAGGCGGGGGGGCGTGAGGGGATGCATGGCCAGAGCCTATATTGTGGTTTTCGTGGGGAGGAATGGGTGAGGCAGGATGGGCAAGATGCGCAAGTTCAGGATTGCATTGTTTGAGCAATTTTGGCAGGCTCTGGACAAAAGCCATGGTCCCTAGTCGTCTGGGACCTGGCCCTGGGGTGATCTGGGACCGGGGGGCTTGCTGCTTGGCATGTAAGAGTCGGCTAAAAGAGGCGGTTGGGGGTATGTATGGGCTTTGGATTGGCTGGTCTGCGTATAAAAGATGTGCCTGAAGGAAAGTTGTTTACTGTCTCTTACAAATTCACTTACCCGGATAGAGGGGTGGTCGCTCCCTGGCCAGCAAAGCATCAGAAGATATCAGGGCATCATAAAATATGAAAAAATCTATAAAACACAAAAACTAACCGAAGGCGATGAGTGTGTCTATAGCCCCTGAGAGCTGCACCATCCCTTGTCTGCAGCCTTGTAAGTTTCTTTTCCTTTTTAGCCTTGTAGGTTTCTTTATTAAACTCCCCTCAAACCGCCCCTGAAGAGTGCTGTTTTCTGCCAGGGGCCTGACTGACATGCGAGGAGGGTACACACTCCCCAGGAGATCCCGATGCAGCCCATGGCTGGAATAGGGGGTCTTTCAGAACCAGCTCGTGGGTGCACGGAGCAGATAGTTTGCAGAGCCTGTTTAGACTCTGAAGTCCTGGTTGGGACTTCAGGGTAAGCCAGCGAGGAAGGGAGACTTGAGAATGGTTGTAGCATGCAATGACTGGGAACAGACAACAGCACAGGCTTTGCAGGGTGGGGGCAGGGCGGGGGCGGGCAGTCCTGCTGGGACAGGCTTCTGAGGCTCAGGTAGGTGCCTACTACACACCTCAGACCGGCTTCTCCCGGTGGGCCTTTGGGAGTTGGTGGCCACCCAGTGGGGTCCCCGGCTGGGGCTTGGCTCCTCAGGACGGCGGTGTCCATGTCCAGTGGGCTAGCCCTCGCCACTGTATTCCGTGACAGTCCAGATGGCTCCAGGCGGCAGGTGCCCAGGAACAGGGGCATCTCCGGATTTTTAGCTAAGGGAGCTGCTTGTGTAGCAGGAGCGAGGCATTTCCTCCGATGCCCCGTCTTTGATCCACATTATGGTGTCCATTCCTCTCCCTGTCTTGCAGCTCTGTGTTCTCTTCCACCCTCTGGCCTGTTAACGAGCTGAGATTTAGACCTTCCCCCGCTTCCCACCTGCACATTCTCTGCTGCTCCGCACTCGCTGTGGCTTCTGGATTGAAGGCCGGCTCGGGGTCAGAGTGGGGAGCTGGGAGGCTTCATGGTCTGGGGCGGGGTGGGGTGGGCACTGCCCAGCTCTTTGGCTGTGGACGATTCTTCTAGACAGTCTCTAGTGCAAGAAGATTGATGGGGCTATGTTTGCAGGGATCTATAATCACAGGAACCCAGGCCTGCTTGGCTGGCCCTCGGACACCGACTCATGGCAAAGGACGGACGCAGGAGCAGAGCGGGTGAGGCCAGGTGGGAGCCAAGAGCTCGAGTCACAGCTGATCCAGAGCAGAGCCTGATCGTCAGCTTGAAGCAGGTCCAGGGGAGGAGCCTGAGAAATGACTGAGCCAGACATTGACCCATCAGGACCGTCCACTGATTTTCGAGCGTAGCCCAGCAGCTGCTCTCTTTATCAGGCAGATGTCCACATGCTGAACCTCCAGTGTCTGGATATGGAGCGGATAAGTCCTTGGAGTGTGAAGGGTAGAGTTTTAAAGGGCCAATTCAGCTGCCTGGAGTGCCACTTGCACTGTGAGACAAAATTCATTGTTAAAATGACATATTACGATGCTTGCCAGTGAGAGGCGATGCCTGAGAAAAATAAAACAAAAACTTCTTCGCATGACGAAGGCTCCCTTTGGGCCTCTGCACAGTGGGTCTGCCTGGCTGAGACGTTTTAGCCCATCCCTGCTTCCAGGACTGGAAGGTTCTATCCATTCTAGGACTCTTAGGGAGGAACATGCCGGCTCCTGCCGCGACCACATCTGCTTGGCTGGGGGATGGGCAGCTTGGCCGCTCAGCCTGCAGGCACGGGCTCTCTGGGGAGGGCAGCAGGTGGCAGGCAGGCCACCCCCAGCTCTGTCAGTCGGTGCCCGCCCTGGCTGCCTGCGTGGTGCTCAGCTCACCCAAGGGCGCTTGGCTGGGGCCTTTCTCCAGAATCCTAGGTGCAGATCACCCCATCTCCTGCTCTTGATCCAAGCCCTGTTCCTGAAACTGACACACCTTCTGAATTTGGGTTCAGGTCTCCTGCATGTGTGTATAGAATGCATAGACTTTGTAGAACCTGGTGGGGCTGATAGAAACAGTATCTCAGAGTGAGTGCGTGAACGCTGCCCAGGCAGATGCGGCTGGGAGCGCGGAGGGATAGACAGGAGGTAGGTGGAGGCACCCTTCCCCAGGCAGTGTCCCGGAAGTCACGAGGGCTGATCATGTTTAGAGTTGAGAATTCATCTGCTTCTGGGCATATATTCAAAAGAATTGAAAGCAGGGACTCAGATCTTTGCACACCTATGTTCATAGCAGCATTATTCACTGTCATGTCCACTGAGGGATGGATAAGAAGCACAGTGTGGTCTATCCACACAACGGAGTATCATTCAGTCTTAAAAGGGAAGGGCATTCTGGCAAATGCCATGACACGCACGAACCTTGAAGACACAGTGCTAAGTGAAACAAGCCAGTTGCAAAAGGACACGTGCCATGTGATTCTATCCATATGAGCTCCTAGCCTAGTGAGATTCACAGAGACGGAAAGTAGAATGGTAGCTGCCCGGGCTGGGGGACAGGAGGAATGGGGAGTCGTTTCAAGGAGACAGGGTTTCAGTTTTGAAAGAGGAAAGAATTCTGGATGGTGGTGATGGCCGCATCACAACGTGAACGGACTTAATGTCACTGAACCGTGCGCTTAAAAATAGCCAAAATGGTGAATTTTATGTTATGTGGTTTTCCCACAATAAAAACATTTTTTTAACTTGGGGTTTTATAAATTAAACATTAGGACCTCTCCCCCAGCATGCCACAGAGGGGAACCATAGGCTCCGAGACCTTCGCACGGTCCTCCCCACCGAGCTGCCTCCCCAGTAGACGGGACAGTGTCTTGTCTGGGCAGCAGGGGCACCCTGAGGACGGAGGGAGGTGCCCAGCTCTGCTCCTGGCCCACCCTGGCTCACCCCCTCCCGTCAGCCCGTCCCCCTCCGCTAGTGCCCCCAGTCACCCCGGTGTGTGTGTGCACTGTCGGCCAGGGCGGGGGGTTGGTGGTGGGGATGCGTGGCCTTGAGTGAGACTTGGGCACAATCTCAGACACTTTCACAGAGGGAGGAGACTGGCTTGGAAGCTCAAGGCCAAGAACTGCAAGGTCTCTCCTCGTCAGATGAGAGTATCCCCCCTCCCCCATCTCTCCCTGTGAAGCGGGGTAAAGATGGAGCGAAATGATGCTGCCACGCATGCCCCCGAGGGCAGTCCTGAGCGCCCCTCTTCCCAGGACACGCGGGTTGGGCTTGTTGCTGGTCTTGCACTAGGTCATCTGCACTGGGTCCCCCCCTTCCACTCTGAGCTCCCCAAGCAGAGAACCACACTGGGATCCAGCCACCTCTCCAGCCACAGCTCCTTCTCCCAAAGCGAGGGACGTGCGTCCCCCAGGACAGGTGGCTCCTCGATGTGCGCCTGGGCATCACATCACATCAACCTGCTTTGGAGAACGTCACCCCGATGTTGAGCAGAAAGCCTCACGCGGGTGCTGCTGTGTCCTTAACGCTTCTAACTCCGGCCAGTTCCCCTTTTTTCGCCAACGGAGAGCGCAGGCCTCAGACTCCGTGTCTCCAGCAAGCTGCAGTGTCTGGTTATAATTTAATAACTTCCTTTCCTTGCATTTATTTTTAGGGTTTCTTTCTATTTTTGGCAAGTGGGACTGGTTTTCTATTTACCGTAGTGTATAACGTTTTCTTTTAAAATAACTTGGAGTGAAAAAAAAACAACCACCCATGAGTTGATTTAAAGAGAAATATTAAATCAGTAACGGGAGAAGTAGTGTGCGGCTCTGGTGGGACTCACGGAGGGGGTGCGCAGCGCGGTGCGGATTTGGCAACCCGGGGTCTGAAGTTTGGGAGACTCCTCTGCCTCCTCCAGACACTAGCTCAGACCTGAGCTCTTCTCCGTGGTTTTCCCTGACACCCCAACACCCCAACACGGCAGCGCAGAGAGCAGCCGATGTTCGTGGCACTTGCCATATTCTATGGAAATTGCCTCTTCGTAGGTGTAAAGAATATGCTTACTGAGACAGCGAGCGGGGATGGGGACACCTCTGGGTCCCCAGCCCCCAGCTCAGAGCCAGCCTGGAGCACACATCAGGAGTGTTTGTCACTCCAGGCTGCTGGCGGAAAGGGGTGGAAGGATCTCCCCTGCCGGGGGCGGGAGGTGAAGTCAGCTCTCCCAGACTTCTCTCTTTCCCAAAGGCCCCGTTAGTGTAGGCAGCAGATGTTCCTGTTTGTCCCTTGAGCGCCCTGTGAATTAATTTTGTCCACGTGGCTCCACCATCTTTTTATGAGATTCTGCGACTTAATCTTGTAGTAATAACGCGAGTGTATTATTACAGTACTCTGGCATTTTACATTCATACCTTTCCCCCACATGTATTATTTTAGTTATTCTTCAAAATAAGCCTCTCAGTGGAGGGAGTGTGATCCCCATTTTACAATTGGGGAACTGAGAGTCTGGCTTGCCCCACGGTCATACAGCTAGAATAGGGACACACGCTGCCGTTTCCCAAATCCTGTACCCATTCCGCTGCCCCACTGTGCCTGCCGTGTCACCGGCTAACCCTCAGACATGGCTGTCCCCCACCTGGGCAGGCCTGACAGGGGTTGGAGCTGCTCTGATAGCCCCTCTCGGCAGGCAGAAGTGTTACGGTTCCCATGCAGACAAACTCTCAGCTCCAGATGGACGGTGACGGTGGCTCTGAGGTCGTCCTGTGTGGCCAAGAGGCAGCAGGTGCAGGGCCACCACCCCCAGCTCTAAGACCCAGAAAACAACAGCTTGCTTGGCCCTCGGACTAGCAATACCCAGAAGGAGAGGGGGTCCCCGGCACCTGGGGCCAGGGGTGAGCGTGCTGCCCCATCCTGCACACTCCATCCTGGAAGGCACTCCACTGGGGGCACCCGGGCCCATCTCAGGTTTCTGCCGCTGTGTCTGAAAGTGCTGGGATCCTCCAGCCTGGGGAACCTCAGAATGATCACACGTAGAAAGGTTAGCGCTTTCCTTTGTGAGAGCGATAGGAAAAAAACAAAACAAGACAAACTTGACTCTTACGAGGGTGCTCCTGCTGCTAGCAGCAGTATTCCTCTCGTCCTCCCACAACCCGGTGGGTCTTGTTGATGTCCCCATTTGAAAGATGTGATAACAGCACCGTGAGGGAAGAAGTGGGAGAGGCATTTAGAAGGGAGGCGAGCAGCCCTCCGGGACGGCGGTGACAACTGGGGAGGACAGAGTCGAGGAGTAGCAGCAGGGAGACTCAAGAGTGGGTCAGTGTGGACACTTAAGAGGTTTTCTGGAGGCTTGTTTTCGGAAGCATGCACTGTATACGAACATCTGGAGTCGATCGAGAAGCTGGTCTAGAAACGGACTGAGGGGTCACCAGCAGCCCCCGCGTCACTCACTGGTTAATACTTAGTACCACCCGGAGAGACAAATGCTACATGACCACATTTACATGAGGAATCTCATAAAACAGACTCATAGTTGCCCGGGGCTCGAAGGGGGCGGGGCTCGGGAGGTGATGGTCAAAGGTGCAAAGCCTCAATTACATCGGGCGTGTTTGCAGTTCTGTTCATGGCTGTGCTCCCCGCATCAAGGGGCTCAGATCATGCTAGATAGAATATGCTGGTGGGGGGGGGGGCAGCCAGAAAGCACCGCCAAGCCAGACAAGGCTCTCCTGCTGCTTCTCAGGCTCACCCGGTCAGAGCTGTCCCTGCTGGCCAGGCTCAGCCGTGCTGCACAGCAGGCCTGCTCAGAGGGCAATGTCAGGGGGGTTATCTGCGGCTGTGTGAAGAATGCTATTAAACCCGTGCCTGGGTTCCTGACCTCCGAGAGAGAGAAAACAGATGCACGCTTTAACCCCTTCTTGCCACGGGAGGAGCCCAGCATCTGGGGTTTTAGGGACTCAGCCCAAGTTAGAGAATTTCTGGCCTTTGGACCCTAAGGGTTAATGAGAGCCCGGTGTTCCCAGGAGCAAATCTTGGAAGTCCCAGAACTTTGCTGCAGGATATCTGAATCCCGGCCCTCAGAAGCCCGTCACCTGTCAGGGTCTGATGAACAGCCGGAGGGTCCACCCTTGCTTCCCAGAGGGTTCAATGCACACATCGTGCGGGTCATGGAGGTGGAAGTACTGTTTTCTTTTGCCACTGGGAGGTCGGGAGCACTTCATAAGACCGGCGTTCTCCACCTGGCTGGGCTTTGGATATTGCTTTCTAAATCGAATTAACTCTTTTTAGGACTCTACTCAGAGCCGCCGTTTCACTCCTGTTAACAATAACGTATTAAATACACGGCCCCTGTTTTTATTTACAAAATAGTGGCATTTTGGTAGGAGACGGAGCTTAAGTTGAGTACTTCTGTTCAAGTACAGTCGCTGCTGTGTGACCTTGGGCAACTCACTTAAACCAAGCTGTGCTTTCTGGTCTTCAAAACCCTGCTCACTGAGCTGCTGTCAGGCCTTGGGCACCCTGGGGCTCAGCAGACCTAGCTGGCAGGCCAGCTTTGTTGGGCAGGCACAGCATTGGAGAGCATTTGAGTTAACAGTTAAAAATACAGGTGTCCCTTTAAAATCCCACTTTCCATGTTCTTTTTTTTTTAAGATTTTTAAATTTATTTAATGGAGAGTGAGAGAGTGAGCATGAGCAGGGAGAGGGGCA
Source organism: Ursus maritimus (assembly GCF_017311325.1). Taxonomy (NCBI): domain Eukaryota; kingdom Metazoa; phylum Chordata; class Mammalia; order Carnivora; family Ursidae; genus Ursus; species Ursus maritimus. The sequence continues at coordinate 76,748,776 of NW_024426663.1, read as the reverse complement.
GAGGGAGAAGCAGACTACCCTGCTTAGCGGGGAGCCAGACGTGGGACTCGATCCCAGGACCCCGGGTTCACAACCTGAGCCAAAGGCAGACGCTTCACTGACCGAGCCACCCGGGTGCCCCTCTGTGTTCTTTAGCAAGTGGGAAACAACAGAGGCTGGCATTCCTGCATTTCCATAGTCAGGACTGAGTGACAGCCACAGCCTTCACGTACCCTGGCGGTGACAACAGTGCCTTATAAATAGCGATGTGCGGTAATTACGTGTTCCATCCGGGAGAAGACACTGTGTCTCAGAGGGGTGCTGAATGTGGAAGCAAGCCATATGTCCAGCGACAGACAGATGGACACACAAAATGTGGCATTTACATTGGAACACGGAAATTGACAAATAGTATATTTAGGACGGAATATTATTCAGCCTCCAAAAGAAGGGCGTGCTGACACACGCCACACCGCGGGAGAAGCTTGAGGGCATCATGCTAAGTGAAATAAGCCGGTCCCCAAAAGACAAATAGTGTATGATTGCATTTGTATGAGGAGTGGACTCCGCTTATGTGGTATCTTGGACTTGTCAAATTCATAGCGACAGATAAGAGAATGGTGGTTGCCAGGGGCTAGGGCGTGGGGGAGACAGGAAATTAATGTTTAATGGGGACAGTTTCAATTTGGGATGATGAACACCTGGAGATACGATTAAGACTGTACACTTAAAACAGTTAAGATGGTCAATTTTATGTGATGTGTATGTTACCAAATGGAAAAAATGTGAATGAGCTGCTAACTGAAGCTTACAGACTGGGGGTGTCAGATTTCTGCCCCCCAGCCTGCACCCTTGTCCATTTCGGGTTGCTGGAAACCCGGTGCAACAGGGAGCAAGTGGGCTCCTCCCCAGGAGTGCTCCATAACCAGGCTGGTTCCCCAAAGAGGGGAGACCTCCTGGTATTTATGCCATGTGCCCCAGGCAGGCCAAAGGGCCCGTACCTGCACAGTGTCCTCGGCTGCAAAAGCAAGACCAGATGTTTGAGCTCTCCCTTGTTTATAAACGAAGCGTCTGTTCTCATCCAGACCCTCCGTATTTGCAGGCTGGAAGGGGAAGGGGCTGGGGGGGGGGATGGGTGTGCACACTTGGAAGCCTCCTGGGGCCAGTCGCTCTTGGGCACCCCCTTCTTCCCCATCACCCTTAGCTGTGGGGTCTTCAAGGAGTTATTAACTTCTCCTACCTGTTTACTCATCCGTAAACCAGAGGTGCTAATAATGCCCATCTCCTAGGGCCAAGTCTCAGGGAATGTTTGCAAAGCACTCAGAACAGCGCCGGCCCCGCAGCAAGTGCCCGGTATGGGTATGTTATCCTCAGGCTANNTCCCTGCCTTTCCCCCTCCTTCTTGCTTCTGCTGCCCCCTTTCCAGACACAATAATGCTTTCATTCAACCCCACTGCCCCAGCCTGGGAAAAGAAAGCCAAATCCACGGACATCTTGGACTTTCTGAGAAAATAAACTCCTCTCCATGCGTCTAATTAAAAGCAGAGTTTTTGCAAACACTGTAAATTCGGGATGTTTGTGTATTCTCCAGCGAGAGCAGAAAGGAATCTTTCTTTGACTCACATATCACCTAGCCTGATGTCAAAACCCTTGTCGTGGCTAGAAAGGTGTGCAGCGGCTCTCCAAAGAAGTGGGATCCCCATAGCAAAACAGCCCATCGGGGCGTCTGAAGTTCAATTACACTTAAAAAAATATTTCCCTTTATTTAGCTGGGAAGTGAGGCGTGAAATTGCACCTAACCACCCACTTACTGGGCCCTTTGAACATTTTCCCCCTCCACGAGCATTTGGGCAAGGTACGCAGTGCCAGCCTTCAGCTGGTCCTACTTTGCTAATTACGCCAAATACATAGCAAATGCCGCCCTCCTGTTTCTCTCCTTTTTCTGCTGTCGTCTGCTGTTCGTAAATGCTCACTAATTTTCACACCAGTTTCCACTTTGGCTCTGGTTCTGAAGAGGGCACCGTGGGGACGTTTGTTAAGGAGAAATCTGGGAAATCTGTTTTGGGAACTGTTCTTCTCAGACGAGCGTTTGTTGTGAGGATCGGACTTGCAATTTGTAGTGAAATTGATTACATCCTGGAGGGTTTTGATTTTTTGTTTGTTTGTTTGTTTTTGTTGTTTCAGTCGAGCAGAGTCGGGACAAAGTTAGATTTTCCACGACTCTTTGGCCTGGTTTTGTATTTTCATTAGCTGGGATGGATGGGGAATATTGAAGAACCCAACAATAGTAATTCAGGGATTTCAGAGCCCAATGGGGGTGATTTGTAGAAACGCGAAGCTCTTAACCTAATATTTTGTTAAAAATGTTTCCTCTTATTGCGGCTGATTTAATACAGACTCTTCTCTTTTGTTCTTTATTTCTTTAAATGCCCGAGAGAAGTTAAATGCATACAGGTTTACGCGAGCCTCAAATGCAAAGATAAAAGGAATCGATAGGAAAAGCTCCCTATAAGTCATATCAATGACAGAAGAATGTGGAATTTTCATTACTGACCCGGGTACATGCCTCAGCTGCTTTTATTTAAAAGCTGTGTTGGGGATTGGGCCTGATTGCTGTGGGGAGAGACCCAGGACGTAACCTCTTAGAGACTCAGTGCCATCTGTGAAATCGTGGCCACAGAACAAGGTTTAAATTACGTGGAAATGTTTACCATGCACGGCACAGAGCAAGTGTTGCTTGTATGGCTGCTTTTATCCTAACTCCTTCTGGAAGATCGAATAAGCACCTCCAATGTGCCAGAAGCCAGCTCTGAGCTCACTCGCCCACCGAGAACCACATCTGCAGGGTGGGGCAGGTGGCTGTGTTTGGGCGTCTCCCCGCCCCACCCCCAATGTTTTCCTTTAGACCCTTCTTGAATTTGTGTCGAATTCCTGTTATTTTGAATCGTTTGCCAAGACTGCCTCAAGCCCACAGCCTCAGTCCTCTCACAGATCCCCTGAGGTAAATGCTGTGCTCTTCCTTGTGTCACAGAAGGGGAAACTGAGGCCCAGAGAGGTGAGGAAAATTGTCGGGGTCGCAGAGCTTGAAGGAACTTTCAGATGAGGTGTCTTTGTGTGAACTGTGGCATGGTGGCTACCCTCGTCTCTCTAAAGGAGAGAAAAAAATTTTTAATTTTTTATTTTTATTGAGAGAGACAGAGTGAGACAGAGAAAGAGAGCGTGTGTGTGCACTTGAGCTGGGGATGGGGGGAGGCAGAGGGAGAGGGAGAGAGAATCCTAAGCAGGCTCCGTGCTCGGTGCAGAGCCCAGTGTGGGGCCTGATCTCATAACCCTGAGACTATGACCTGAGCCAACATCAAGAGTCAGATGCTTAACCGACGGAGACACCCAGGTGCCCTCAGAGTAGAGAAATTTCTTAAATATCTCAAAGTGCCTTCACAGTTGTCCAAACTATTAAAAACTGGTTCTGTATTTTCGGAGAGCAGTACCCATTCACCACGCCACCGAGTGGCCCTTCCCCAGGTGGGACCGCCTTGTGCTGCCCTGGCCTGGCACCTGCCCGAGCTACCTTTGGGAGAGCAGGGGGCACAGGGGAGCGGTCAGCCACCTGGTCCCCCCTCCCCCCCAGCCCCTCTTCCCAGCGTGGGGACCACTGGCCTCCTTTGCTGCTGCTGCCCCCTGTGGTGGAAACGGGCATTACAGTCAGGAGGGGTGACCGGAGATGGCCTCGCCTGACAATGGTGAGCACCCTGGGCACGCGTCCTGCAGCTCCCTGGATTGTCCTTTGGCTGGAAGATCAGGGGAAGTGACCCGCCCTCAAGGGGTGAGGCAGCACCAGGAATCCAGCCCCTGGGCTGCAGCCAGTTCCCATCGCCACACTATGGTCTTGCTGCCAAAACCAAGTACAGCAGCTGGTTTCTGCCCTCCAGCCTCCTTTAGAGAACGGCTCTCTTCCAGGAGGTGCCGGCCAGACTTTCCCATGGGAATCGCTCCTCTTTATCTCCTTATCCTTCAGTTTTTAAAAAATATGCTTGTATGAATGGAGACGCCCCATCCACAGCCCCCCCCCAACTCGAATATTATAAAATGGGAGAAGGGGGTCGGGAGATCTTGGGTGTCTGACTTCCCTCCCCAGGGGACTGCAAACCAGGCATCAGCACAAGTCCTAATGACATAGGGTCGGTATAGTTGGGAAGACCTTTTGTAAAATGCAAAGGACAAAAAAAAAAAAAAATGTCCGTTTCTGTTTTCCACTGGGAGCAGGTATAAGGCAAGAAAAGGAAGGAAGTGGTTTCCATGGGTATGTCTGTTTTCATTAGAACCCAAGGCAGCTAGGTAGGTGGGTAGATCGGTCAGACTAGATGGTGGCACGTTCTGGAAGCTAGGCTTTCGCAACAATTTGAATCTTTTTTTTTTTTTTAAAGATTTTATTTATTTATTCGACAGAGATAGAGACAGCCAGCGAGAGAGGGAACACAAGCAGGGGGAGTGGGAGAGGAAGAAGCAGGCTCATAGCAGAGGAGCCTGATGTGGGGCTCGATCCCAGAACGCCGGGATCACGCCCTGAGCCGAAGGCAGACGCTTAACCACTGTGCCACCCAGTCGCCCCACAACAATTTGAATCTTAAAGGTGAATCTTTACTAAAGGGAGGACAGTGGTCACTCCCAATGAAATGAACGTGTTTGCCACTGCCCCTCCTCGCAGAACCTCTTCTCTTGGCCCAAATTATGTTTCCTAGTTGGGATTCCCAGGTTTTTAGGATTTGTTTACTGAGAGAGCTTTCCTTACAGGTTTTGTGTGTGTTGTTGGCACAGATCCTATGTCCATCGTGGCTAATGGTCATGGGCCCACTGCCTGCTCTGTCTCCATGGGCTGGGGGCCCCTGTCGTGCCCTGGGCTGGAACCAGCTGTCCCCTGCTGGGACGGGCACTGCTGTGCACATCTTTGCAAGGGATTATTTTCCACTTGGTTCTTTTTTCCCTTGGGGCAGAGACTCGGGGGGGCTCTATAAAGCCTTGGCCCGAGAAAGGTGCTTCCGTATTGGGTCTACTGAACACTGTTTATTTTATCAAGTCTGGGGATTCTCTGCACGGCGAGGGTCTCTGGGTTCACAGCAGTTCCAGAGACTGTTGGAAGTGATTAGGCTGAAATAGAAATAAACACACGACGAGCATAACAACTTGGTCTTCCCTGACAAATTCCAAGCAAAATGCTTTCAAAAATATATTTCTGTAATTCTAAAGTAAGGCTTACTAAGTGTAGAAAACAAAATACATAGAAATAAAAACCACCCAACACAACCACCATAAAGAGATAACTATTATGTTGAATATTCTACTTTTTGCCTCAAAATTCGTGACGTATGTATAAAAGACTGCGATTACACTACATAATAGTTTTGTAACGTTTCCCATCATGACCATATCTTGAGCATTTCCTCATGTCCTTAAATTGTTTTGAACAAAACCTCATTTTCGATATTTAAAAAATCTTTTATTATAGAAACTTTCAAACGTTTTATAGAGAGAATAGCATGAACCCCAGGTGCCAATCACTGGTTTTCAACATTTGTCAAATCATAATCAATCGTGTTCCATCTCCGCTCCCACCTATTCACCGCCTGGATTATTTGGAAGCAGTTATAGGCATCATAGCTTTTTTGGGGTAGATATTTCAGTGTAACTATTTAAAAGTCAAGTGCGTTTTAAAAAACTTAGCCAAAATACTATTTATTGTACAAAAAAAAATTTTTTTTAAGTTAGCAAATACTGGGGTGCCTGGGGGTCTCAGTCACTTGAGCACCTGACTCTTAATTTCTGCTCAGGTCATGATCTCAGGGTCACGAGATCGAGCCCCTGGTTGACCACAATGTTCAGCGCAAAGTCTACTTAAGATACTTTCCTTCTCTCTTTGCCCTTCCTCCCACTCGCACTCTCTCTTAAAAAAATAAAAATAAAGTTAGCAAATACTTAATATCAATTAAATATACAGTCGGTGTTCCAGTTTCCCCCATTTTTTCACGATTTTTAAAAAGCATTTAAATCAGGGGCGCCTGGGTGGCACAGCAGTTAAGCGTCTGCCTTCGGCTCAGGGCGTGGTCCCGGCGTTATGGGATCAAGCCCCACATCGGGCTCCTCCGCTGGGAGCCTGCTTCTTCCTCTCCCACTCCCCCTGCTTGTGTTCCCTCTCTCGCTGGCTGTCTCTATCTCTGTCGAATGAATAAATAAATAAAATCTTTAAAAAAAAAAGCATTTAAATCAGGAATCCAAATAAGGTTCATATGTTGTGATTGGTTGATACACCTGTTAAGTCCCTTTTGGTCTACACGTTCTGTGTCCTTCTCTTTCCGTTTTCCTTGCGATGTATTTATTGAAGAAACTGGTCGTTTGTCCTGCAGAGCTTCCCACAGTCTGGATTTTGATGATTGCATTCCTGCGGTGTCATTTCATAGGTTCCTCTGCCTCTATTCCCTGCAAATTGGTGGGTCGATCTAGAAGCTTGATGAGATTCAGGTTTGGTTTTGGGGGTAAGAATTCTTACCAAGTGGTGCCGTGGGCTTCCATTTGTAAAATGGTGATAGTCTAATTCTGCTCTTCTTTATTCGTTAGCTGGAATACCTCTGTAAAGACCAACTGTTTGGTTAACCTGGTGTAGGGTACACTTAAGAACAGCAGAATAGATGGGTTTTGTTTTTTTTTTTTTGCAATTATTTACCAATTTTCAAAATAATGAGTTTCCTCCTTAGCATCCTGCAAGGTGACCGCTGAGTTCTCTTTCTTAGTATCCTTATGACATGCACTTAAACATCTTTGTATATTTTAATCCATTGCACTCATTTTTATTGATGTTTAAAGGGTCCTGTCTTTGGCCAGTGAGAACCTCTTCCAGGTGAGCCATGGGTCCTTTGGGCAGGACCCTAGTTGTTCCTGCAGTTTCTTTGCTTTGACAGTGACAAGATGGTCTAGATTCAGCTTGTATATTTCTTTTTAAGTAGGAAGTTTATAGAGACCATAATCTGGGCATTGTGGGTAACCCACTGGCATTGGGTTTGTCCTTTTTGTCTTTGGCCTTTTCTGTGGAAAGAACTAGAAAATGCTTATTTGTTCTTAAGATAAAAGGCTTCCTCAGATCGTGCTGCTATTTTCAATTCAAAGGCAGGCCTGCTGGGTTTTCACTTAACATGGCCCTTTTCATACTGAAAATCCTGCCTCTCAACAACACACCGAATTCACTTGCTCTATCCTACGATACACGTACAACAGTCTTAGAGTAACAGTGTCACACTACCTTCAACAATAGGATTACTATACAGAGTTTAATTGGGGGGAGGGCATTTCTTTTGGTCTTTAAGGAAAACCTTTTGGGAAAGGGGGCATGATAATCCATCTATGAGGGAGAATTTTCTCCACTTTTTGGACATTAGGGTTACCTTCAAAGTTTTGCTCTTATAGAGAATGATGTGATAAACATCCTTGCCTTTGCTTTTATTTCTGATCATTGCCTTAGGCCAGACTTTGGGGAGTGAAAGGGGACAGTCAGAGGTCGTGGACGTGTCTAAGCCCCACACACAGAGTACACAGTGCCTTTCTCAGAGCCAGCTGTGCCTGGAAGGACCTCCATCCCCATACCCTGGTCAACATTTTCCATAAGGAACAGCCTGGTGTTAGCAAGTAGGCCCAAGAAAGGGTGCCTCGTGGTTTTATCGTGACGGTTTTTAAAATTGTTATTACCAGCCGTATGTTTATTAGATGGTTTTAGTTCTATTTAGAATTGTCTTTGCAGTGAGGAAGCAGGGAGTTTCAGGGTTCTTCTTGCTGATTTGAAATATATTTTTAATATCTTTTTTTTTTTTTAAGATTGTATTTGTTTATTTGACAGTGAGAGAGAGAGAGTATAATCAGGGGGAGCAGCAGAGGAAGAGGGAGAAGCAGTCTTCCCGCTGAGCAGGGAGCCCAATGCAGGGCTCGATCCCAGGACCCTGGGATCATGACCTGAGCCGAAAGCAGACGCCCAACCGACTGACTGAGCCACCCAGGTGCCCTGATACTTTTAATATCTTAAGGACAGTAATCCTTCGTTATGTTTGTTGCAAATGTTTTTCTTACTTTGTCACTTGCCTTTTGATATTTATGAGTTTTTTTAATGTATATCACCTGAAATTTTTAAATGCATCGATTTTGTTGATCTGTTTGTTTCGTTCCTTTTATGCTGAGTAAGTCCTACCTAGGGGCACCTGGGTGGCTGTCGGTTGAGTGTCGGACTCGATTTCTGCTCAGGTCATGATCTCAGGGTCGTGAGATGAAGGGTTCCCCCCACCCTCCGACGTTTGCACTCTGCTCTGCCAGGAGTCTGCTTGAAGATTCTTGCCCTCTGCCCCTCCCCCTACTTGTGCGTGCAGCGCCCTCTCTCTCTCAAATAAATAAATAAATCTTTAAAAAAAAAAAAAAAGAAAGTCCCAGCTGGTATCAGTTAAATGTTTACCTCTCTTTCCAGTTTATATAAGGCTTCATTTATTTTTTTTCCACCTTTATTGTTCATTCCCTTATTACAAAAGGAATACGTGTTTGCTGCAGAATTAGAAACACTGAGGGAAAATACAGAGGCTTCCTTTGTGTTTATACTTAACTTTTTAAAATCTGTAATTTATTATGATATACGGAGCGAGAAGGTCGGACTTGAAGGTCTTCCAAATAACCAGTTACGCCAACACACTCTGTTTTTCTCTTGTATCGGACACAAAACAGTTCGGTACGAGAGCGCCTTTAAAAAAAAAAAAAATCTGGGGGCGCCTGGGTGGCACAGCGGTTAAGCGTCTGCCTTCGGCTCAGGGCGTGATCCCGGCGATCTGGGATCGAGCCCCACATCAGGCTCTTCTGCTATGAGCCTGCTTCTTCCTCTCCCACTCCCCCTGCTTGTGTTCCCTCTCTCGCTGGCTGTCTCTGTCTCTGTCGAATGAATAAATAAAATCTTTAAAAAAAAAAAAAAATCTGTACCAACACCAATTTGTTTTAATTCGTGTGGTTATGTAATAATACTCCTTTTCACAGCTCGGGCCACTTTCTGGTTACATTTCCTTTGCAAAAATGCCGTCGCTGTTCTTGTCTGTGTGTTGTCTGAATACACAGGACAATTACTTTGTCAAGTTAAACCCGTGATCTGTTGATTGGAGTGGCTTGAGATGGAGTTGGGAGTTTCTCCCATGGGGGTGTGCGCTGAGCCGAGGCGTTTCACGGGAGTGACGTCTTAGGGTCTGTGCACGTGGGCAGGAGACGCAGCTGTGCAGGAGAAGGATGCTAGGGTCCCGGTCTGGCTGGACCGGCGGGGAGGAAGCTTGCTGAAGGCACAGTAAGGAGGGGCATGACGTCACACTTGCCTATGGAGAGTGGAGCAGAAGGGAATTTGGGACGACCCCTTGGGCCTCTGTTTGGTCAACCGGCTAGATGGTAGAGCTTTTCACGGTCACAGGATTTAGTAGCTCTAAGAGTCTGTGCTTCGAGGAAAAAATGTACTCCGTGCCCTGTGCTCATGTCCAGGACATGACCATCGGGTGTCCCGGTAAGAGGGAAGACATGTGGGGACAGACGCACAAGGAGCACGCCCTGTGACCATAGTGACAACGGGAGCAGGAACTGCAGTGACACAGCTGTGAGCCAAGGAACGGGAGCGTTGGCTACCCCCAGGAGCTAGGAAGGAATGTTCCAGAGTCTCAGGGGGAGGGCGGCCCTGCTCACACCCCGAGTTCCTTCAGGCATCTGGCCTCCTCCGGAACTGTCACATAAAGGGATTTCTGTTGTTTGCAGCCACCAGTCGGTAATACTTCGTTCTGTGTATGGCCGCCCCTGAAAATGAGCAAGGGGGTCAAAGATGGACAGAAGTTCCTGGGACACAGTGTGAAATACCGGCGTTTACCCATTCGGGAGGAATTCCTTCCCTCGGAGACTCGACAGTGTGTCCTTTTTGTTGCGTGAAGAAGGAAGGAAATACCCAATGCTCAGCCCTCCCCTGCCGGGAGCCCGGCTCCTTAATCCTTAGCCAGTTTGCTCCTCTGAGCCTCACCATTAGGCAAAAAAGGGTATCATCATCCCCATTTCACAGACAAGCAAACTGAGGCCCATATACATCGAATGCCTTGCCCAAAGATGGCAGGCTTCTCCTTCTGGACTACACCCCGCTGAGCCAGGGGCGCCCCTGCTCGTGCGTCCTTGCTCGGGGACCATGGGGCTCCTGCTCCTGGGCACATTCTTTTCGGCTGATGGCACACAGACCTAAGTTATTAGTCCATTTGATAACCATAAAGAAGGTGGCCATTTCTCCATTTTTTGATCCGAGCTGGTTTTTAGGGGCTCTTAAATGTAGAAACTGGCTGAAGTACTGTAATGAGCTTTATTATCAGGTGTCAGGGATTCGTGCAAATGTGGCCTGAATTTGTTAAGCTAGTATTTGAGGTGGGATGAGGGGGCGTGGGCTGCATGTTGAAAGAAAGCCCCTTCGGTTTCACCTGTGACCACTCTTCCAGGCTGTTACGTAAGGACCCAAGAGTTGTGTTGGTGTGTAATATTATTGTGTTGACTGCATGAAGAGGGAGAGAGGGTTTGCAAAGACCAATGTCTCTCCACTCTGAGAGAGAGAGGTTTGAGCTCTGTGCAATGGCTTCATCATATTCTGTAACTGCCTGGCCACGGTATCTAAACCCCTGCTCTGACACAGAAGCTTCTGGAAGATGGAGGATGATTTTTCCTTTTATTTTGATATCTCTGGTCTGGTACAGGCATGGCTTTAAGTGGGTTTCGGAGAGTTCATGGGGATTGTGTTGAGAAGCAAGACAGACAGACTGCCTGGGTTTGAATCCTTCCCTACTTTGCCACTTCTAGAGAATGAGTGGGGGGGCTGTCGACCAATCGTGTCACCTCACTGTGCCTCAGTTTTGTCATCTGTAAAATGGGAGTATATCCACCACCATCATCGTCTTTATCGTGGCAAGTTGGTTAATTGAACAGATGGACTGGCCACACCTAAGTATACGGGGGACGAGTCTTAAGAATCCTAGTGTCTCTGGGGCAGCTGGCTGTCTTAGTCCATAGAGCATGTGACTCTTAATCTCAGGCTAGTGAGCTCAAGCCCCATGTTGGGCATGGAGCCTACTTCAAGAAAAAAAAAAAGTAATTTCTAGTATCATTTCTTAAAAAAGAAAGAGAGAGAGAAGGAAGGAAGGAGAGAGAGAAAGAAAGAGAAAAAGGAAGGAAGGAAAGAAGGAAGGAAGGGAGAGAAGAAAGGAGGAAAGAAGAAAGGAAGGAAGGAACGAACAAATGAACCGGGACACCTGGGTGGCTCAGTGGATTGAGCATCGAACTCTTGATTTTGGCTCAGGTCATGATCTCAGGGTTGTGAGATCAAGCCCCGTGTCAGGTACCCCGCTCAGCAGGCAGTCTGCTTGAGGATTCTCTCTCTCTCCCTCTGCCTACCCCCTGCTGTCTTTCTCTCTCTCTTTCAAAATAAATTAAACATGTTAAAAATCCTTAGTGGCTCTGTGCTCTGGGAGTCTATCAAAGTTGTAACTTTTTTTTTAATTAAAAAAATATTTTTAAATTTTAAGTAGGCTCCACTCCCAACGTGGGGCTTGAACGCACAACACTGAGGAGTCATGTGCTCCTCGGGCTGAGCCAGCCGGGCGCCCCTGGAGTTGAAACTTTTTTTTTTTTTTTAAAGATTTTATTTATTTATTCGACAGAGATAGAGACAGCCAGCAAGAGAGGGAACACAAGCAGGGGGAGTGGGAGAGGAGGACGCAGGCTCACAGCGGAGGAGCCCGATGTGGGGCTCGATCCCGTAACGCCGGGATCACGCCCTGAGCCGAAGGCAGACGCTTAACCGCTGTGCCACCCAGGCGCCCCTGGAGTTGAAACTTTTTAATTAAGGTGCAGATTCCATGTCTCAATGAAGCTTGGGTACTTGAGGGTGAATGTTGCCATTAAGAGAGTTGGATAACATTCCAAATCCACATCCCAGTCTCCCAAAGCACTTATAAGAGCAGCATAATGCACAGGAAGTACCTCGGAAGTGAGTGGGTCAGTGAGATAAGAAGAAAAGTGCTCCAGCATGTTTGTTTTTTTAATGGCTGAAAAAATGTAATAGGCCGTCCGCTCACATGGTTGAAAAATGTGGATGTATATAGGGCGTGCTGTGTATACGGTTTTCTGGATGCCCAGTGTTCTTCCTCACAGGACCCCAGTGCTTTGCTTGTATTCAGTACACATCCAGAGATTTTTTTTTGCATATATAAATATTTACCTGTGTGTATACAGTCGTCCCCCCTTATCTGCGGTTACCTGCAGTTCCCCCGAGGTCTGGAAGCAGGTGATCGGACGGATCATCGGAAGGTCATTCCCAGTAGCCTAACTAACGCCACATCACAATGCCTGCATCATTCCCCTCACCTCCTCGCCTCGCACAGGCATTTCTCACCTGACGTCATCACAGGAAGGGGGAGTACAGGACAATAAAATATTTCCAGGAAGAGAGAAACTGCATTCACATGCATATTATGGTGTGTTGTTACAATTGTCTCTTTTTAGTAGAAGTTACTGTTAATCTCTTACTGTGCCTGATTCATAAATTGTATGGGCTTGGGTGCGTACTATTTGCAGTTTCAGGCATCCGCTGGGGGGCCTTGCACTGGATCTCCCACAGATAAGGGGAACTTCTGTATCTCTTTTCCCTACTTTTTTTTTTTTTTCATGACCCACAAACACACAGCACACACTGCTTTGCACCTGTTTTCTTCACTTCTGGAGATCTTTCTCTATCAGCATATAGAGAGCGTCCTCGTCTGTTTTTCCTGCTGTATAGTGTTCCTTTGCATGGACGTGTCCTGCTGTCTTTAGCCAGTCCCCTCCTCACGGACATTTAGGTTATGACGACTCTCCTGCCATTAGAGGCGGTACCATGGAATACGTTTATGTATCCATCATTTCCCATATATGTAGACATTCCATATGTGATCCCAATGATCTGTTCTTAGTGGAAATCATGGGTCGAAGGATACCTGCATTGTTCGGTTTTTTAAAAAGATGTTATTTATTTATTTATTTAGAGGGCAAGCGGAAAGGGGAAGAAGGAGAGGGAGAGAGACCATCTCAAGCAGACTCCCTGCTGAGCATGGAGCCCGACAAGGGGCTCGATCCCACGACCCCGAGGTCACGACCTGAGCCGAAACCAAGAGTCAGACACTTAACTGACTGAGCCACCCAGGCGCCCCCCGCAGTGTTAATGTTGATGGACATTGACAAATTACCTATTATCAAGGTGCACTGTTTTATGCTCGTTTTTACCCTCAACTCAGTGTTTTATCGGGTTTCGGATCCAAGTCATTCTAGTCAGTAAAAAAATAGTCTCTCAGAGAGGTCTTCATTTGCTCTTGGGTCTCTTTCCCTTTTTGGTAAATTGCGTCATCATTTTGCCTCTGTTTCTATTAAGTCGTTGGGCTTTTCCCTAACAGTGCATGGGAGTTCTTTGTGCATGAGGGACAAAAGCTCTTTGTAAAAGGAGTTGAATGTATATCTTTTCCCTGTGTATCATTTGTCTTTTGATTCTGCCGATGGTAGTTTTTAGATGTGTAGACATTCTTACTTTTCAAATGGTCCATATTATCAGTCTTTTATGGCTACTGGGCTAGAAAGGGGCTCGCCATTCTGAATTTCTTTTTTTTTTTTTTT
>NW_024426663.1:76657723-76735074 GCF_017311325.1 Ursus maritimus | reverse complement strand
TTTTTTTTTTTTTTTAAGATTTTATTTATTTATTCAACAGAGACAGAGACAGCCAGCGAGAGAGGGAACACAAGCAGGGGCAGAGGGAGAGAGAGAGAGAAGCAGGCCTCTCGCTGAGCAGGGAGCCCGATGTGGGGCTTGATCCCAGGACCCTGGAATCATGACCTCAGTCGAAGGCAGACGCTTAACGACTGAGCCACCCAGGCGCCCCTGAAGCTTTTTTGGGGCTCCCGGCTGGCTCCGTGGGAAGACCATACAACTCTTGATTTTGGGGTCATGAGTTCAAGCCGCCTGTTGGGTGTAGAGATCATTTAAATAAAAAGTTAAAAAAAAAAAAAAGAAAGAAAGACGACCTAAGCTTTTTCATCAGGTAGATATTGTAAATTTCTGATTTAATTTATTCCTGGGTATCTGCTATTTTAGAATAGGATAGGATAGAATAAAATAGAAGTAGGATTTTTCTTCCATTAGATCTTATAACTTGGTTATTGTTTTGATATAGGGAAGCTATTGATTGCTATATTCATGTTTTATGTCACCATATTACTGAATTCTTTGTATTATGATTTTTGTTTATGATTCTCTTGGAATTTCTAGGTAAACAATTGTATCAAAGATCAAAGCGTTTTGAGGTAAAATTCCGGTGGTAAGGAAAAGAGGTTAGTAATGTTACTGATTAACAAGAAAACGGGAATCTTATGTTTCTCCTTTGGGGGATTATGTCTCGAAAATACCAGTTCTTACAATGTAAACAGTTGTTCAATAGATTTAAAGTTTTCCCCCTTTATAGCAGAAAAAAAAAAAAAGGCTTTGAAAGCCAAGTCAGTGCAATAGAAGTTGAAAATTGAGTTCTGCTAGGATTTGGTTTTAATAAAATAGAGATCTCTAATTCCTGTTGTTATTTGTGCTCAGAATTAATCTTGATTTAAGAAGTAGTACGTTCTCGAAAATTATTTTGTGGAAAGAAGAAGTACCTAACTGAGGGCAAGGAGCCAGCACGAGGTAATGGGAAGAACCCTAAGCTGAGTTCAAAGATGAGTTCAAGCCCTGGCTCGGTCCCCAATTCATTGTAACGTTGCCGCCCTCTTTGGGCCTCAGTTTCCTCATCTATAAAAGGGGACCGATGATAACTACCGAACAGGGTTTTTGTGCGGAATTGAACGCGATCGTATATATTGAGAGAGCACCTAGCACATTGCATGCAATATAGGCAACACGTGATGGCTGTTTCTATTAACGTACCTGTTCATTTAAGCCACCCTTGATGTGTTCAGCTGCAAGTTAGGCTGCTGAACCGAGAACCCCAAATGCTGTATTAGAACAAGACAGAAGTGGGTTTTCCTCTTGTGTGCTCGTTCAAGCAGCGAGTGTAGCAGCTCAGGAGTCCTAGAGACCCAGGGTCCCAGTGTTCTGTGGCTCTACCGTTCTCCACACATGGGTCATCCCACGGCCCCTGATGGCTGCTCCAGCTCTCACCACGGCGTCATCAAGCAGCCCGTGGGAAGCAAGAAAGGGAAGGGGGGGGTACACTCACCTTGGCCTTAAGATCATGCCCAGGAGGGCACCTGAGTCATTCCGTCGGTTAAGCATCTGCCTTCAGCTCAGGTCATGATGCCACAGTCGTGGGATTGAGTCCCCTATCGGGCTGCCTGCTCAGCAGGTGGTCTGCTTCTCCCTCTCCCTCTCCCCCTCCCCCTCCCCCTCCCCCCTGCTTGTGCACATGCACTCTCTCTCTCTGTCTCTCAAATAAATAGATGAAATTTTTTTTAAGAAATTACTTTTAAGATCATGCCCAGGAAGCTGCTCTCATCACTTCTGCTCATGTGCCTTTGGCCATAAACTAGACGTATGGCCACACCTAACCACAAAGGAACCTGGGAAATGTAGTGTTGATACCCTTCCAAAACGTTTCTTAGTATAGAAGAAGGGGGAAGTGAACACTCGGGCCCAGTAGAAGTCGGAGCCATGCTTGTTATATGAAACTGACACTTCCCACGTACCACCAGATGGCCTCGTCCTGGGCCTGCTTGTGACCCATTTTGGCGGTGGGGTGGTGGAAAAGGGGGGGCTCAGAACCTGATCTTGTGCCTTATTTCCCTGTAGGCCCACGAGGGTGTGTAATGACCAAACCCAGATCAGCCTTGCTCATTCTCTGGGGCTTGGTCAGGGAGGCTGCCACTTCATAGTGCGTGGATCTTAAATGTGAGGTTTTGAGGTAGACCCTGGACCCAGGTATCTTGATATTGGCTGAGGTGAGGCAGACATTCTTGGGAGACATCAAACCTTGATCTCTTTTGCTACCATCTTGGTGCCTGGACCGTGCCAGGCGTACAGTAGTACGTGCCTGTAAATGTCGATTGGCGACCAGTAGGCTGATTCCAGTGAACGGATCGTTTGGACACAGTCGACGACGTTCAGCGCACATCGCCAGCTCAGCAGCCCGGGATAGGATCGCGTGCCTGTGCTTTTGTCTCAGGATGGGGAAGAGGATGCTTGATGTATAAATCTTCTTAGCAACTTATTAAGACCAGACAACAAAAGCCTCCCTGTCTCTCGGGCCACTTCTCTAATTAGGAAAAATAGTAAGTAAAAGGACGGGGTGGGGGACGTGCGGCATCTTTCGAGTTTGAAAGCTGTGTTTAGGCCGGGACAGTTGTGCATTTAATTATCCTGTCTGAGTTGACTTTAATGAGCATTATTTTTAATGCCTTCATTTCATGGAGGGAAAAAAAAAAAGAGTGCTTTTAGCATCCAAGCACGTAAAACAGTGTTATTCACTGAGCTTGAAAGGCAGAGAGTCATTGCTATTGGGTCTGTAGCAACTCTGAGCCAGAAACCTCCTAGGAGAGCCTTGGCCAGAAGACACACGGCCAGCCGCTATCAGGGAATCAGTGGATTCAGGCTGTCCTGGGTGCCCCTCTTCCCATGACCATCACCCAATGGCAGCCACTTAGGAAAAGAGTGCCGGACACAAGCAGGCAGCATCAGTATCCTGAGAGCTGGATATTGCCCCATCTAGGTTATTTTTTTTTTAAGTTTTATTTATTTATTTGTCAGAGAGCACAAGCAGGGGGAGCAGCAGGCAGAGCAGGCAGAGGGAGAAGTGGACTCCTGAACAGGGAGCCCGATGCAGGACTCGAACCCAGGACCCCGGCATCAAGACCCAAGCCGAAAGCAGACGCTTCGCCGACTGAGCCACCCAGGCGTCCTCCCACCCCCATCTAGGTTATTCTTGACATGCCACGCAAACTGTCTATGCTGCAGGTTAAGGCATCACCATCAGCTCATTGACCCAACTAGAAACCATGTCAGCCCCATGTTCC
Organism: Ursus maritimus; assembly: GCF_017311325.1. Classification (NCBI taxonomy): domain Eukaryota; kingdom Metazoa; phylum Chordata; class Mammalia; order Carnivora; family Ursidae; genus Ursus; species Ursus maritimus. The sequence goes on along the minus strand of NW_024426663.1, from coordinate 76,731,751 downwards.
AAGGTCCCCACCAGGCCAACCAGCGTTCTTCCTGCCCCACGTCAAACCCTTCCCATTGTCCCCCTTCCATCACGTTCTCCATCTTGCCACCTAACTTCTCTCTTCTCTTCCTCTTCCGTAAATAATCTCTTGGGAGAATGAAAGTAATACAACTACATTCAGGAAACAGAAAAAAGGAAGAGGTAATCATAGGGGCACCTGGGTGGCTCAGCCAGTTAAGCATCTGCCTTTGGCTCAGGTCACAATCTCAGGGTCCTGGGATCGAGTCCCCCATTGGGCTCCCTGTTAAGCGGGGTGTCTGCTTTTCGCTCTCTCTCTGCCCTTCCCCCCACTCACACATGCACATGCACTTTCTCTCAAATAAATAAATAAAACCTAATAAAAAAGGAAGAAATAATCATGTATAATTTTACATCCTAACAGCCATCTGTAATTTTCATATGTCTTTCTAGTATTTTCAACCATAAGTGTAATTATAATCATAATGATAACGATAAACAGCCTTTTATCCTGGTTTTCTCTCGATGTGTTAATTAGCCTTTCCCTAAAAATTCTATCTGGTTGTTCGGTAGATGTAATCCTATTTGATTTCACCACTCTCCTCGTGTAAGACATTATGATTGGCTTCTCATTTTTCCCCTTTGCAAAGAGCATTACAGCGAACATTTTAATTTTCCTGTGCATAACTTTTTCAGTATTTCGAACTGTTTCTCTGGGATAGATTCACAAGGTCAAAGGAAATAAGTTGTATGGTCTTTAATATTGCAAAATTGATGTGCAGATTTATCATGCTAAAGCAATGCTCAAAAATGCTACTTTCCGGGGCGCCTGGGTAGCGCAGTCGTTAGGCGGCTGCCTTCGGCTCAGGGCGTGACCCTGGCGTTATGGGATCGAGCCCCACATCGGGCTCCTCCGCTGGGAAGCCTGCTTCCTCCTCTCACACTCCCCCTGCTTGTGTTCCCTCTCTCTCTGTCAAAATAAATAAAATCTTTAAAAAAAAAAAAAAAAAGCTACTTTCCTTAGTACCTGTGACAGCAGTACCTATCGTGCTCGTTTCTAAATTTTTTCCTGCTTTGAAAAGGTGAAAATGATCCATGGGAAAAAAAAATTTTTATTCTTTTTGGAAAAAGGAATACATACTTGTATAAAACTTAGAGAAGCTAAAAAGAACTTAAATTACTATAATCTTGCCCTTGTACCATAAACACTGGTAATATTTTGGTATGTATCCTATCTGGAATTTTAAACGTATGTATATATAATTTCTTTTCTTGTCTTTCATTCTTTTTTCCTTTTTCTCTTTGCCTTTTAAAAATGGAATAAAAATATTTTTCACATAGTAGTTTTATGCTATGTGAACATCTTTTTTTAGGACATTACATATTTTTTCATAAAATTCCCCAGTTTTGGAAATTTGGATTCTTTTCAATTTTCGGCTATCTTAAGTAATGTTGTATAGCCATATTTGTAAAAGTATGTCTTTGCAATTTTAAGACTCCTGTATGTAAGAACACCCCTTGACCTGCATTGGGTATTTGTTATAATGCTAAAAAATATATATTGGGAAGTTTTCAGGTAAAAAAAAAAAAAACCAACAATTACCTTATTACTATATTGGTTAGTAGCTCTTAACTTATCTGGGTTCATGTAATTAAAGAAATGAAAGACATTTTCCTATGCTTATCAGACAGTTATCGTCTTCCTTTGTGAATTGTTTGTCCTGTTACTTTTTTCTCTTTTCCATTAGATTAAACTCTTTACTGTATTGCCACGTCTTTGTCAATTTTATGTATTCTGGTTTGGTAGGATTTTTTTGTTGGTGGTTTTTTGTGTTTTTTGTGTTTTGTTTTGTTTTTTTTTTTTTGGTTTTTGTGTGTATGTGTGTGTCTTTTGTTTTTTTTTAATCTTCTCCTTCATGGCCCGTGTCTCTGGTGTCATACCTTGGCAAGTTCTGCCACCCTGGGATCATCACACATATTTTCCTTTAGTCTTTGCAAGGTTTAATTGTCTACACGTCAATCTTTAGATTCCCTCTCCATCTTGTCGCGGGGTTAAGTGGAGGTTCTTTTTTTTTTTTTTTTAAAGATTTTATTTATTTATTCGACAGAGATAGAGACAACCAGCGAGAGAGGGAACACAAGCAGGGGGAGTGGGAGAGGAAGAAGCAGGCTCATAGCGGAGAAGCCTGATGTGGGGCTCGATCCCATAACGCCGGGATCACGCCCTGAGCCGAAGGCAGACGCTTAACCGCTGTGCCACCCAGGCGCCCCTTAAGTGGAGGTTCTAATCTACTTTTCTCTTCCAACTTAGGTAACAAATCGTTCAGAATGGTGATGTCACAGAGATGACCGGTTGGCTATTTTAGATGCCAACTCTTTCCACATCGATTTATGAATGTTGTACAATTTCCATCAAAATGGTGACACCAGTCGGTTAGGCATCTGCCTTCGGCTCAGGTCATGATCTCAGGGTCCTGGGATCGAGGCTGGCATGGGGCTCCCTGCTCAGTGGGGAACCCTCTCCCTCTGCCTCTCCCCCTGCTCGTTCTCTCTCCCTCTCCCTCTCTCTCAAGTAAATAAATAAAATCTTTTTAAAAATCATGATAAGCTATCTTGGGAATTTGACCAAACGATTCTCAATTTGATCTAAGAGAATCAACGTATAAAAAAAGCCAAGAAAATTTTAGAAAGAAAAAGTTCAAAAAGAGGGACTTAGGCTATCAGATATTAAAATGTATGATAAAGTTATGGTAATGAAAATGAAAACCACATGTTGCCAGTATGAGACAGTCAAATCAGTGAAACAATGGAAATTTCTGAAACGGACCCGAGGATATAAAGTAATTTAGTACAGCGTATCATTGGAGCAAAATATTTCATGTCAGCAGAAAAGGGAAGGATTGTTAACATGAATGAGTTTGACTATTAATGTTTTGAGTTACACTAACAAGTTTTGTAATACTGAGCCAACCTTACAGTTCTAGAATAAATACTCGAGGGACATCGTGTATTGTTCTTTTAGTCTGTGTGACAATCGGATTTGCTGATGTTTTATTGAAGACGTTAGGCGCCTGCCTTCGTAAGTGACACTGGTCCATATAGCTATAGAGTTTGGGTATTAGAACTGAACTTGTGATGATGCGCCCACCTGTCCTTCTCCATCCCCCAGTTACCTTGCCAGAGCCCAGAATCATCTTCCAAGCATTTCACAAATCCATTCCTTCTCTCCCTCTCTGCTTTACTTCCCACAGCTGCCCACCTCCACTGTGGCTTCTCCTCCACCCCTTGTCCTTATAACAGCTGAGGTGATTTGTGTGTTGGTTATTTTAATTTTTTTTTTTTTTGCATAAAAGGTCTGTTTACTAAGTTTTGCAATCAGTAAAAAAAGTGTAAGTTGCTTGATTAGTTGGGGATTTTTTTTTTTTTGCATTTTTTTCTATGTTGAGGTTAAATTCACAACTCGTAAAATGTACCATTGAAACTGATGTAAAGTGTATGATTTGGTGGCGTTAAGTACATTTTCCATATTGTGCAACCATCACTATTATCTAGTTCCAGAACTTTCTGGTTACCCCAATTAGAAACCCCATGCCTATGAAGCAGTCACTTCCCATTCTCCATCACCTTCAGCCACCGGCAGCTGCTAACCTGCTTTCTGGCCCAATGCATTTGCCAAATTCGGATATTTCATATAAATGAAATCATACAATATGTGGCCTTTTGTGTCTGGCTCGTTTTATTTAGCATAATGTTTGCAAGGGTCATTTATGTCGTCCCATGTACCCAAATCTCATTCCTTTTGTGGCTGAACAATATTCCATTGTATGAATATTCCGCAGTTGGTTTATCCATTCATCCTCCAGTGGACATTTGGGTTAATTCTACTTTTTGGCTGTTATGAATAGAGCTGCTCTGAGCATTTGTGTATGATTATTTTTTGAATATCTGTTTTCAAATGATGGACCTGTTTTCAATGGAGGAGTGGAGTTGCTGAATCATACGGAAATTCTATACTTACCTTATTGAGGAACTGCCAAGGTGGCTGAGCCATTTCACATTCCCACCAGCATGTGTGAGAGTTCCAATTTAGTCTACATCCTTGCCAACACTTCTAAGAGAACATAGCCAGCTTTAGTTCTTAAATTTAGGTCTTTGAACCATTTTGAGTTAATGTTTGTGTACGGCGTGAGGGAGGAGTTTGCACGTGGATATCCAGTTCTCCCACTACCATTTATTGCAGACTACTCTTTCCCCATTGAGTGGTCTTGGCACCCTTGTTGAAAATCAATTAGCCATAGATATATGGGTTTATTTATGGACTGTCAGCTCTATTCCATTGATCTGTATGACTATTCTTACGACAGTTCTACTTTGCTTGATTACTGTAGCTTTGGTAAATTTTGAAATTGGGCAGTATGAGTTCTCCAAGTTTATTAATCATTTTTCAAGACGGTTTTGGGTATCTTGGGTCTTTGGCAATTCCATATGAATTTTAGGACCATAGTTTCCATTTGAAATAAATAAATAAATAATAAATAAATAAATAAATAAATAACCATTGAGGTTTTGAGAGGCATTGCATTGAATCTGTAGATCACTTTAAGGAGTATTGTTATCTTAATAATATTTAGTTTTCCAATCCATGAAAATGGGATGTCTTTTCATTTGTTTAGGTTTTCTTAGTTTCTTTTAATAATATGTTATAGTTTTCAGTGTACAAGACTTGCACTTCACTGGCTAAATTTATTCCTAAGTTTATTTATTCCTTATTCCTTTTTTTCAAGTAGGCTCCACACCCAGCGTGGAGCCTAAGGGGCTTGAACTCACAACCCTGAGATCAAGACCAGAGCTGAAATCAAGAGTCAGATGCTTTAACTGACTGAGCCACCCAGGCACCCCAGTACCTTATTCTTTTTGATGCTACTGTAATGGAATTCTTTTCTTAATTTCCTCTTCGGATTTTTTTATTGCTAGTATATAGAAATACAACTAATTTTCTGTGTTGATCTTATATCCTAAAACTTTGCTAAATTTATCAGTTCTAACAGTTTGTGTGTGTGTGTGTGTGTGTGTCGGGATTTTCTATATATAAAATCATGTCATCTATGAATAGAAATAATTTTACTTCTTCTCTTCTAGTTTTGATGTTCTTATTTCTTTCTCTTGCCTAATTATTTTGGTTAGAACTGCCAGTGCTATGTTGAATGGAACTGGCAAAAGCAGGCATCCTTGTCTTGTTCCTGATCTTTGTTGGAAAGCTTTCTGGCTTTCCAGAAGGCTATGGGCTTTTCTAGATGCTGTCTATCCTGTTAAAGAAGTTCCCTCCTATTCCGAGTTTATTAAGTATTTTATCATAAAAACGTGCTAGGTTTTGTCAAATTCTTTTTCCACACCAATTGAGATATCAGTGGGTTTCCCCCCTTCATTCTATTATCTGTATGTTACGTTGATTGATTTTATGTACGTTGAACCAACCTTGCATTCCTAGTACAAATCCAAGTTGGTTGGGATATATAATCCTTTTAATATGCTACTGGATTCAGATCACTAGTATTTTATAGAGGACTTTTGCATCTATATTCGTAAAGCTTATAGTGTTCTTGTGATATTTTTGTCTGGCTTTGGTTACAGAGTAATGCTGGTCTCGTAGAATGAATTGTTCCCTCCTCTTCTATACTTTGGGAGAGTTTGAGAAGATTTGATGTTACATAGTGATCTTTTAAAAGCACAGTTAGATCCTCTCTCTTTAAAATAAATAAATAAATATTAAAAAAAGAAGAAGAAGAAGAAAAGAAAGAAAAGAAAAGAAAAGAAAAGAAAAGAAAAAAGAAAAGGAAGAGTGCCTATGTGGCTCAGTTGGTTGAGCAGCCAACTCTTGATTTTGGCTCAGGTCATGATCTCAGGGTCCTGGGATTGAATCCCGCATCAGGCTCTCTGTTCAGTGGGGAGCCTGCTTGAGGATTCTCTCTCTCCCTCTGCCTCTCCCCCGACTGGTGTGCCTGTGCACACACACTCTCTCTCTATCTCTCAAATAAATAGTAAATCTTTTTTGAAAATTTAAAGCACATTAGATCACCATGCTCTCACGTTTAAAACCCTGTGCTTATTTCTTATCAGAATTCCTAACATTGCCCACTAGACCCTTGAATGTGCTTGCTGCTCATTTTCTGCTCTGCTCCAGGCACTGCATTTTTCACATTACTTATTCTCAACCAGAAAAAAACCTTAAACCCCTTCACTGCACAAAGGCTGGGAAGCTCTCCTCTGACCCATGAAGCCCTTTACTGCCCCAGGACCTTTGCACATTCTCTCCTGCTACTTTCTAGATCTCTTCTTGTTCTATTTCACCCTGCTAAATGTGACTCAGCTTTCTGGAAGCCTTCCCCAAATCACCAACTACATATAGTAGTTTAAGTTTCTTCTGGTTATTCCCTTTCACAATACTTTGAACCTTCTTTATACCGGTGACCTTTATTGTAACTAATTATTGCTAGCACTGGGGTCTTGGGAGAGGGGTATTGTAACTAGTTATTGATGTGATTTTTGGTTTATTCCTGTCTCCCTCATAGACTTTGGTGCCATGATGGTAGGTGCCATGTCGGTCTTTAGTTTGCTACCAAAAACTCAGTGCTTGACCAAGTGTTTTTGACACGGTAGGCACTTGATAAATATCGACCCAAAGTATGAAGGATACAGTAGCTTAGAAAATAGAACTGGGAAGCTTTCTGTATTTCTTAAGATGTGAAAAGGTTTAAAGTAATTAAAAGTTGTGTGTTCTTTAAATGGTTCAAGCAACATGCTTAAAACACCAACTGAACCCAGAAATAGTCAATTCTAGTAATTCTGTTTTTCTTTTCAAAAAGGTTTTTGAGTTGTAAGTAATATTCCCCTACAGTGTTTTCTAGTCTCCCATACCTCTAATCCCTGCTGCTAAGTGTAGTGATTTTGCTCTATTTATTCTTGATTAAGCTTTCCAAAAATATATGTGTTTTATATCCCTGCAATTGAAGCTTTTATTTTCTTTTGGATCTAAGCTTTTTTTTTTTTAATTTTTATTTTTTGTGAGAGTATGTGTGTGTGTGAACTTGGGAGGGGCAGAAGGAGAGGAAGAGTGAGAATCCCAGGCAGGCTCCACACTCAGCACAGAGCCCAACATGGGGCTCGATCCCATGACCCCAAGATCATGACCCGAGCTGAAATCAAGAGTCAGATGCTCAACTGACTGAGCCACCCAGGCGCCCCTTGGGTCTAAGCATTAAAAAAAAAAAAAAAAAAAATAGGAGACTTTTAAAAAATTTCTGAGCTATTTTTATATTTAAACTTTTATTATTTACTTCTAGTTGCATAGCCTGATGGTCAGCCTATGTACATTCTGATTTGACTGCAATGTATTGTGACTTAAAATATGGTCACCTATGAAAATATATTATATGAAGAAAGATACAGAGATATAAAGAAAATGTCAATAAATTCCGCCAAAATTTCAGGGTAGGTCTCTTGTTATTAATTTTAGCTGCTACTCAATGAGACATTTTGAGCTTAAGACTGAGGGAAGCCTACTGAGTATTTCTTTCATAGTTATTTTCTTTAGTTCTCTCCCAAAATTTCTACTTTGAGTATGTCTGGGTGTGTATTAGATTTTTTTTGTCCATGTCTCTTATTTTTGAAATGAGAGGCAAGTGAAATGGTGAGACGCTACAGTTTAATGACACAACATAAGACAAATTATTCAGCCATTTCTGCCTCAATATCCCCATCTGTAAAATCGGAGTAATATGGCAACTACCTCACATGAAGGCTGTTAAATAACAGAAATCCAACCGAGTAAATTTTATTGTATTTGTTTATTATTTTTTTAGAGAGAGAGAGTGAGCACGAGCAGGGAGGAGGGGAAGAGGGAGAGAGAGAATCCCAAACAGACTCCCCACTGAATGCGGGGCCCAATGCGGGCTCCGTCTCACGACCCTGAGATCATGACCTGAGCTGAAATCAAGAGTCAGATGCTTACCCAACAGAGCCACCCAGGCACCCCAAATTTTAAAGGTCTAATTGGCTTTGTTGAACAATTCACGAATGGGGCTGCATCCCATCCAGCAAGGAGAGGGGAGCTCCAACGTACAAAATAAAACATTTTTATTGATGGGGGGTAGGGCAAGAAAGTTTTTAGCAAGAGAAAAGGATTGCTGCAGACAAGGTGGCTTTCCCTTAAGGGGTCTTATCATGCTGATGACCTCATCTTCCTTTTGGGGGGATGGAGGGGACCCCCATGTGGCAGATTCACTGGCACTGGCCGAAAAATTCCTGACTGGCAAGTTACAACTGTATTTCTGGGGGAGGCTGAAACTGGAATTAGATTAGGTGCTAATGCCATTTGGGGGCTGTGGTTTTCTTTTTCACACGACTAAAGGAGTTAATGTGTGTGCAGCACTTAGCACCATCCCCGGCATATCATACACGCTCAGTAAATGTCACTTGTGGTTTGTGTCTGGGAAGGAGGCATTGCTGGGCTGTTGCTGGTGCACCCAGGCTGAGAGCAAGAGCAGCGTGGAAGTCTCGGAGCAGGGGCAGTGATGAAACATCTTCTACAAGAGGAATGCTTTGGCGGCAAGTAACAGAAAATCAGACTCATAATGCCTTACACAAAAAAGAGTTTATTTTTTTCATATGCCCAGAACTCTGGAGGTAGACAGTTGTTGGGGTTGACTCAGTTGCTTGACAACGCCATCAGGGTCCCAGGCTGTCTCTATCCCACCGTCTTTAGTGTGTCAGCTTTGTACCGGAACAGGAGAAAGAATAGGAGCAAAAGGCTTTGTTCTGGCACGGCTTGGTCTTTTCATTCAGGGAGGTGGCCCTCCCTTTACAAACTCCCTCTTCTGTCTCATTAGCCTGAATCGGCACCTGCCCGCCCAGGAGAATGAACTAGCCATGTTTCAGCTCTGGATCTGAGTCTGGGTCTGGGCTGGGGACCTACCTTTCATGAAACTGAAGCATCTCCATGTCCTCCCCGACCAAACTGAGTTGAGTTAGTGGGGAAGAAGATGGAAGGAGACACATTGTAGGGTAGATATTTGGACACGGTTGGCAGCCTTTCCAGAATGCACCTATGCAGTTAGTATACAAGAATATCATGAGAGACTTTTTCACCTGCCTGTGTGTTAATCCTCATTCCAGATGTCAGAAATGAGAGGCTTTCTGGCTACACTATGCCCATGATACTCACCTCACTGTTGGGAAACAAAATGTGGCTGATTTGTAATGATTTGTCCTTAGGGATGCATAGCATCTCCAGGACTCACCACTGTCTGGCCTCAAGAGTTGTGTGCCTGTTGAGTTTGCTCATTCTGCAATTCACCTAGCCCTCTCCAGCTTGATATCCTCCTTCTTCAGAATCAGCTGTGGTCAAAGAATATAGACAGACAATGACATGTCTAAGCGGAGTTGCTCTTTTCATTGAGATCCAGTAGGTAAAAACCGGCTACCTCCATGTCCTTGTCCTGAGAGTGGGTCGTTTAAGTTGGGTTTACTAGTAAACTTTTTTGGACAAGGTGTAAGAAAGCTCACGTGATGCTGGAACCCAGCAAGAAGGGTTTTTTAGAAGTAGTGCACGTGCAAGGACGCAAAATCATTTGTCTGAGTCAGTGTTTATGGGCCTCCTGCGGAGTGCCATCACCATGCTGAACTTGGTGTGGGTTCTCCGATGAACTGGAGGCTGCAGTTATAGCAGAAGGAATCCTAGATGTGGGGCCAGGAGACCGACGCGTGAGTAAGGTTGGCCTCTTAATCTCCCATCTCTGGTTTTCTTGATAGTAAAATAGGCATGATAATATCTACCTCCAGGTGCTATGGTGAAAATTAAATAAGTGGTGTGTGTGAACTTAAGTAGTGCCTGGTACTTAGTGGGCATTCAAAGCGCGTGAGATAAGTCTGAGTTATTTGAATAAAAGGCAGGCTAAACCCTCATGGGGAGATAACACACATTTAAACAGCTCTAATACATGGTAGAAAGTAATAGATGTCATGCCTAAAACTTTCTGGCCATGCAAGACTGGTTCAACATGCTAAAATTAATTAATGAAATCCTTCATATGAATAGTTAAATAAGAACGATCCTATCAGGGGTGCCTGGGTGGCACAGTGGTTAAGCGTCTGCCTTCCGCTCAGGGCGTGATCCCGGCGTTATGGGATCGAGCCCCACATCAGGCTCCTCTGCTGTGAGCCTGCTTCTTCCTCTCCCACTCCCCCTGCTTGTGTTCCCTCTCTCGCTGGCTGTCTCTATCTCTGTCAAATAAATAAATAAAAAAAAAACTTAAAAAAAAAAAAAAAGAATGATCCTATCAATAGATGCAGAAACAGCATTTGATAGGTTTCAACATCCATTCACCATAAAAACTCTTAGCAAACTAGAAGGGAAATAGAAAGGAATGCTCAGAAATAGAAAGAAACACCTTTCACCTGAAACCAAAGGTAAATCTCAACAGGTATTATTGCATTTGCATGACATCCTGGAAAAGACAAAACTGTAGTAATGGGTCAGTGGTCTCCTGGGGTCAGGGGTGGGATGTGGGGATGGTATGACTGATAAGGAACATCTACAAAAACCTGCAGCTAACATCATACCTAATGGTGAACGGTTGAATGCTTTCCCAATAATCAGGGAGAACATTCCTACTCAGTATTGTACTGGAAATTCTAGCACATGCAATAAAGTAGGAAAAAGAAATTAAAGTCATTCAAGTTGGAAAGGAAGAAATAAAACTATCTGTATTCATAAATGATATGATTGCCTACATAAAAAAATCCAAAGGATCTATTAAAAAAAAAAAAAAGCTCTTGGAACTAATAAATGAGTTCAGCAAGATCACAAGATACAAGATCAACTTAAAAAAAAAACAACTGTTCTATTTCCATAGACTAGCAACAAACAATTAGAAACCAAAATTTAACAAGCAGCCTCATTTATATACTCCTTTCTAACTGAGATAGTTAGGCATAAATATAATAAAATATGCACAGATCCTGTGCATATCCTGTACATTTCTAAAAGAATCCCATAGATTCCTTTTGAAAAACTAAATAAATAGAGAGACATACTTAGTTCATGAGTTGGGAGACTCAGTATAGTTAAGATGTCATCTCTTCCCACATTGATCTGTAAATTTAATGCAATATCTCTCAAAATCCAACCAGGATCTTTTTAGATGTCAGCAAGCCTACTCTAAAATTTTTATGGAAAGGCAAAGGAACTAGAAGAGCAAAAACAATTTTGAAAAAGAGGAACCAAGTGGGAGGAGTCACACTACACAGATCAAGACAGGGCGATATTTGCAAATGGATAGCATATTGGTCAGTGGAGCAACAGAGAGAGTCCAGGGATATACCCATGCAAAATAGAGTCCACAAGGGGCGCCTGGGTGGCACAGCGGTTAAGCGTCTGCCTTCGGCTCAGGGCGTGATCCCGGCGTTATGGGATCGAGCCCCACATCAGGCTCCTCCGCTATGAGCCTGCTTCTTCCTCTCCCACTCCCTCTGCTTGTGTTCCCTCTCTCGCTGGCTGTCTCTCTCTCTGTCAAATAAATAAATAAAATCTTTAAAAAAAAAATAGAGTCCACTGATTTTTGACCAAGGTAATTCACCGAGGGAAGGACAGCAGTTTCAACAAATGGTGCTCTAACAGTTGGACATCCATATGCCAAAAAAAAAAAAAAAAGTGAACCTCAATCCAAATCTTGTACCATCTCCAAATATTAAATCAACAGGGATCAGGTGTAAATGTTAAACTATAAACCTCGTAGAAGAAACTATAGTAGCAAATCTTCATATCAGGCAAAGAGCTCTTAGACAACCAAAAGCACAACCCGTTTTTAAAAAATCGATAAGGTGGACATCAATGTAAAACTTTTGTTCTGGTGGGGACAGCCTCAATAGAATGAGAAGACAAGACACACACTTGGAGAAAATACTTACAAATCATATATCCAACAAAGGACTTATATCGAGAAATACAAAGGATTTCCAAAATTCAACAATAAGAAAGCAACAATCCAATAAAAAAGGAGCAGAAGTCACTTCATCAAAGAGGATACATGGATGGCAAATAAACACATGAAAAAAACTTTCAACATCCTGAGTTGTTAGGAAAATGCAAATTAAGACCACAGTGAGATACCATCATGTACCGACAATGCCAAGTGTGGACAAGGACATGGAGCCTCTGGAACCCTCGTGCTTTGCTGGCCAGACTGCAAAATGGTCCAGCCACTCTGGAAACCGTGGGGCAGTTTCTTACAAAGGTGAACATACTCTTAGCAAATGACCAAGCTATTCCACCCTTGGGCGTTTATCCCAGAGAAATGAAAACATATGTTCACACAAAAAACGTATACATGAATGTTCATAATAGCATTATTCATAATCACCAAAAGCTGGGGAAAAAAACCCAAATGTTCTTCAGTGGGTGAATGGATAAAGAAGTTTGTTGGAATGTTCGTCAGCCCTGAAAAAGGAATTTTTTTTTTTTTTAAAGAGAGAGAGAGCATGTGCACATGAGGGGGGAGGGGCAGAGGGAGAGAGAGAGGAAGAATCTTAAGCGCTAAGCGTGGAGCCTGATGCGGCAATCGATCTCACGACCCTGAGCCGAAATTAACAGTTGGATGCTTAACCAACTGAGCCACCCAGGCACCCCAAAAGGAACGCACTATTAGTGCACACAACAACTTGGATGAATCTTAAATGTACGATGTTAAGGGAGAGAAACCAATTGCAAAAAAGTTACTTACGTGCTGTGTGATTCCATTTATGCCACATTTTGGAGAAGGCAAAACTAATGATGGCGAACAGGTTGGTGATCATGGGGTTAGATGTAGGGGGCCGGCCTGACTGCAAGGGGATTGCGTGAAGGACTTTGGGGGGTGTTTTTTGGGGAGTTGGCCTTTATCCCATTAAGCGGTGGCAATTGTAAGAATTTGCACGTCTCATAAAACTCCTAGAACGGCACACTCAAAAAAAAAAAACCAAAAAAACCCAGAATTTTATTGCATCCAATTTTTTAAAACTCTTTCCAGAATTTGAACCAAGAGAAGGCAAGTGGCCACAGGGCACTGGGCCCTTGCGTGCCTGCTGCTGACTCACCTTCCAAAGCGGGGGTTTTGGTGCTGGTTTTGGTGGAGCATTCAAGCCTCTCCGGTTTCAGCTCCCTTTAAATGTGGGGTTCGTTTGCTGCCTGGAACCGAAATGGCACATGGTTAAGTGTTTTCACATGGGCATCGCTTCTAGACTCTAATGGGTTTCAGGGAAACGCCGTAGGTGGGTAGGGGTGCGGACGTGCGGACCAGCTGCCTCCAGCGGAGGACGGCAGGCCACACAGGCCCAAGTCAATGCCGCGGCACACACCAGACTCCACGGGGACCACACAAATGCACGAGCCTGCTTCAAATCTTCGGAAGGAAACAGAGAAGCCGCCTGGGGTGCTGGAAACATCCGTGGCCTGGAGACGGGAAGGCTTGGGGGGATGGCGGGTCTCCCTGGCTTGTAAAATAGGAAAAAGGGGGGCAGAATAGACCAGGGGTTCTCCAACTGGGCTCTGCCCACGTCTAGAAGTGGGAGGGGATGGGGAGGTGTGGTGAAGAGGATGCTGGGAGTCAGGCCTATGTTCCTTGTGCCAGGCGACAGCCAGAGCTGTTTTACTCTGATTCTGTTATAAACTGAGCATCTGCAAGATGCCTTCTATTTAAAGAGTGGTTTCTGCTGCTTTAAACAAGGTTGAATCACCACGGACCAGATGAGCCATAAGGTTTTCTTGGGGGCCTCGTGATTCCCTGAGTCAGCTAGAAGCGCACTCCTGCTCCCCCCCCCCCGCCCCCCGATCCACCCCCCGGCTGTGGACCCTGACCCCAGCTCTCCAAAGGGAGAGGCTCAAGCTATCCTCCTGGATTAATGAAGGCTTCACTATAGAAAATTGCTTCTGACATGCCTAGGGCCAGAAAGTTTCTCAAAAGAAGCCCCAAGGGATTTAAGTGGACATTTTAAGTCCTGTGGAGGCGAGGGTCAATCTTTAAAAAAAAAAGTTCCCATCTAAATTTGCAAACTTGTTGGTACAAGCAAGTCAAAGGCAATTTTCTTCCCAGAATTAGCAGCATGGAGGACCTTGGGTTATCCTTTCGTGGTTATGATATGTCTCTTCATCTTTCTTTTTTTAAAAGAATTTGTTTATTTGAGAAAGAAAGAGAGAGAGCACGAGCAGAGGAAAGGGCAGAGGGAGAAGCAGACTCCCCACAGAGCAGGGAGCCCGATGTGGGGCTCGATCCCAGGACCCTGAGATCATGACCTGAGCTGAAGGCAGACGCTTCACTGACTGAGCCACCCAGACGCCCCTGTCTCTTCATCTTTCTTCACCACACATACCACTACCACCACCACCACCCCTGGGTTTCCTAAGATGTAGAGAGACCAAGTTTGGACTCTTATAATTTGGGGGACCTTCGCCAAGGGTCAGAGGAGAAAGCAAGGGCCAGGCTGGAGAGAGACAGAGAGAGAGAGGAGGCCAATAGACTTGGCATCAGTGGATGTCCCAGAAGGCCAGGCCACCAGGTGGGGCCTCGGGTTGAAAGACGAGGCCCTGGCCAAACAGGGGCAGGTGCAGAGGGGAGAAACTGAGGCACGCACTGACTGATGGGTCCTCAGCCCAGTCATGTTCAGGCTGTGAAGTACAGAGTTTCCTTTGGGAAGCCCAGATCCTTCTGTCATGGGTGATTCGGGGCCCCTGTCAGACATCCGACGGGCTTTCTTCCTCACTGTCCTCGTATTGGGCTGGGTGGGCTCCCGTGATCTGGGCAAATGGTACAGAGCGTTCTGCCACAACGTGGGCAGGGTTTGTGGCAGAGCCTAAGGCTGGGCCTGCCAGCCCCGTGTCGTCACTCAGAGGCACCTTGGCTCTTGTGTTTGGTTCAAAAGCGTCTTGAATCCCTGTTTCTCTAAACATCAGGAGTTAAATAGGATCTTCTGTGCCCCATCCATTAAGACTGAGAGGAAGCTTTTAAATTCCCCTGAGCCCCAATCTCTGTCCTTGTGTCTGGGGGCAGGGCCAGGCTTCCTGGGTGATCATCGTGGACCCCACACTGAGAGGGGCCCCTCCTTTGGGTCAATGGCTCTGCTCTCCCCATCTTAAATTCTTAATAGTTGTAGCATAAGGGGACCCCGCATTTTTATTTTGCCCTGGACCCCCCCCCCCATAAATTACATAGCCGGTCTTCTCTGGAGATTTCGGTTGAAATTATTGTTATCCCATTATTATTTTTATGTTTCAAAAAATGTACTTGACATTTGCATTTCATCTTCTAACTCAATATTTATAGCAATCATTTGTGCTTCTTGCTGGGGTTTGCTGCCAGTCTAACCATAAGAGAATGTTGGATCACAAACAACTTTTTAAAAACCATGTGCATATTGTAGGAGAGGAGAAACTATAAGACATACAGGGACCCATAATCAAGTTGCAGGGTGGGGGTGGGGAGTTCACAGGTGCACAAAACCCGTCTTCCATTGAGCAGATCCGGTACTGGGTGACCTGTGGGTACCAAGCCCATGCTGACCACGGGGATACAGAGAGAAACACAGTACAACCCTGTAGAAACCCCTTGTTTCATGAAGTGTTTTCCAGACATTTGAAGCCTCAGCTCATAGTAAGACATAAGCAACTCAGTACATATACAGATAGACATCCATAGAAAAGTGAAAACGATAGTTTCGCGGAACGATGTGCTTTCTACGTATGGTGCGTTCTGTTTTCTCTTCTGCTTTTATTTCACTTTCTAAAAATGCTGGTTGATTCCACAACCCAGTAGCTTCCGTTTTAAAAGCACGGCTGCGATGGGAGAGGCGGATATATAAGCAAATTAGGATATTTTGAGAAGTGTGATAACACAGAGGGGTGGTGTGGACTTCTCAGATGAAGTATTATTTGCTCTGAGTCTTGGAGGTTGGGAAGGACTTGACCAGATGGAGAAGCTGGCCGTGGTAACAAGCCGCTTCAGAGGCAGGGACCACGTATACACTTGGGAAAAGCTGCAAATTCCGCGGGGCTCCGGGATTTGGGGAGAGGGTCCTAAGAAAAGCAGATCAGCCTATGGCAGAAAGCTTTGCATACCAGGCAAGGAATTCGTTCATCGTCCTGTGTGAGAAGGTTTTTTAAAAAACAGTTTTATTTGAAGTATACAGTTGACCCTCGAGCAACATGGGTTTGAACGGCGTGAGTCAACTTAGGCACAGATTTTTGTCAATAAATACATGTATTTTCTCTTCCTTATGATTTTCTCAATAACATTTTCTTTTCTCTAGCTTACATTATTGTAAGAACGAAGTAGATAATACATATAATACGTGTTAATCGACTATTCACGTGAGCAGTAAGATTTCCCGTCAACAGTAGGCTATTTGTATGAAATTTGGGGTGAGTCAAAAGTTATATGTGGATTTTCAACTGCATGGGGGGGTCAGGGCCCCTAACCCCCAGTTGTTTAAGGGTCAACTGTGATTTATACACCATAAAACTCACCCATTGCGAGTGTACATTTCCATGACTTTGAGTAAGTCCATATACAGTTGTGTAACCACTACCATGATCCAGTTTTATTTAGAACCTTTCCATCACCCCAGAAAGTTCCCAGTGCCCATTGCCAGTTATTCCCCACTGCTTTCCCCAGCGCCCAGCAACCACCGATCTTTCTGTCTCAATTTGTCTTTTCTAGAAATTTCATACAAATGCCATCACAGTTTTTGAGTCTGGCTGCTTTTCCTTGGTATCACGTTTCCATGGCCCATCCATGCTGTGGGTAGTAGTAGTCCATTGATTGGATATACTGCAGTGTAGCCAGTATACATATATGCATATGTGTGTGTGTGTGTGTGTGTGTGTGTGTGTGTGTGTGTGTGTGTGTATATGCATATTGGCCCACCAATGGACATTTGGGTTGTCTCCAGTTTGGTGCTTCTAGGAGCGTTTGTGGACGTATGTTTTCATTTCTCCTGGGGCAATCCTGGGAGGGTAATTTTTGCATCAGGTGGTAAATATGTGTTTAGGAGTACCTGGGTGGCTCAGTCAGTTAAGCGTCTGCCTTCAGCTCAGGTCATCATCCCAGGGTCCTGGGGATCGAGCCGCATTTCAGGTTCCTTGCTCAGCAGGGAGCCTGCTTCTCCCTCTCCTCTACCCGCCCCCCAAACCCCGTTCATGCTTTTTCTCTCGCTCTCTCTCGCTTTCTCCCAAATAAATAAATAAAATCTTCAAAATAAAAGATCCCTCCAGTTGCAGGGTGGGGGTTACCTCTGAAGGACAGGGAGAGGGAGATGTCATGGAGGGGGGGGACAGGAGCCACAGAGCGCTTCTCAGACTGGCTGAGTCACGCAATAAGTGGGAGAGAGAGAGAGAGAGAGAGAAGACAGGGATCATCCAGCAGCAAGATTTGCATCTGGACCAAGACAGTGGTGCCGAAGCCTCTGGCCTGTCTCGGGTTCCTATCAAATGAGGCCAGCTCACCTCTCCTGTGCCCCGGGGTCATTCCCAGATCCATTGAGGGAAGTGGTTCGCAGCCCTGGCCACACATATGAGTCACCCAGGAAACTTTAAGAGCGCCTGCTGGCCAGTCCTGGTGTCATTGCTCTGGGGGACGCACAGCCCAGACGTGGAGAGGCTCCAAGGTCCAGGGGGACTCCAGTATGCACCTGGAGAAACTGCACTCCTGGGCATGGCCACCCACTCAACCGCACGCTGCAAACCCCTAAGGAGTTTGACAAGCTGCGGAAGCCTGCCTCCCACCCAGAGCTTTGGGTATAACTGGGAAAGGATGACACCTGACCACCAGAACTATTCAAAAATCTCTCCAGGTGATCATCACGTGTGGCCAAGTCGCAGACCCCCGGCTCTGGGCAGCTCATTTGGACTGAAGAGTTCATTCCGAGCACAGCGCCCCCCGCCCAGCCTTTCCGAGACTGAGAAATCGTTTTTTTTCCCCCTTTCGAAAAGGCGCGGATCATTTTTCCGAAGCGTTTTATACTACATGTTGTGAAAAAACAAAACCAGATTCCAGGGCACATGCTCTATAAATCCATCTGGCTTACATAAAATATTTATAAATACAGATACAGAAGGAATTTAAAGCTCTTCGTGGGTAAGGAACGGGCGTGTTGGCTGTACGTGGCCGGCCCCGAGGTCTACACGGCACACGTGTGCTCAAACACAGAGCAGACGCACGCTAAGCTGCGTCCCTGTGGGTAAAACAGTTTATTTCGCTGGGACCCCACTGGAAGGCTCACCGATGCATGCTTTTCTGGCCCGAAGAGTTTCCGACAGGAAATTCAATAAACGGAACGATGGCTCGCACACCTTTCTGTTCGCCCAGGTGCTTGGCATTTGCGCATTCCTGCCTTTTTTTTTTAAAGATTAATTAATTTATTTATTAGACAGGGAGAGACAGCCAGCAAGAGACGGAACACAAGCAGGGGGAGTGGGAGAGGAAGAAGCAGGCTCCTAGTGGAGGAGCCTGATGTGGGGCTCGATCCCGGAACGCCGGGATCACGCCCTGAGTCGAAGGCAGAGGCTTAATGACTGCGCCACCCAGGCGCCCCTATGCCCATCTTTTAACTCTTGCAGCAGGAACTTGAGGAGCAGGCCAGAGCCGGCTTTGTTTTTTAAACTTGGGCTGTTTCATTAAGTGCCCTGGCGTATTAAATTCTCTAGGTGCCGTTTGCATTCTTCAGATGGAATGCCTTAATCCTCTGGTGTGGACCAGAACAGAATCTCAGGGTGGAGACAGGTGCCACGGAGGAGCCTTGCCTCTGCTTGCCTTCGGCCCTGGTCCTCTTCCAGGGGATTATCACGCTTGGGCTGAGATTGTTCGAGGCCTTGGGTCAACTTCGGGTTTATTCACTGTGGCCATCAGGGACCTCTGAGCCCAGAGTGGGTGCTTAGACCAGGCATGGGGAGCCGGCGCTTGGCTGAGGTCCCTCCCACCCCTTGACGGCTGGGGGCCCTGGGTCCAGACTCTCAGCTCCCCCAGGTCTGGGTCAGCTTCTTGACTTTTGTTCCTTGGCTGGTGAACATGGGGAAGGAGCTGATACTGGCCCTGATGGAGACATAGGACTGGCCTTAGAGGGGCCGGATGAGGGATGGGGGAGCATGCGACCATGACAGAGGGAATCCAGGTAGACAGCGAATACCTTCGGGGCCTGGTGCCTCAGAACTCAGATCAGGACCCAGGGCCATAGGTTCGGCGACTGGATTCAGTCCCAGGTGGAAAGGCAAAAGACAGGTCACAGGTCATGCCAGGCAGGTGGCAGCTGGGGCCCAACTACAGTCCCACCAGGGACACTGAGGCAGAGGCCAGGAGTCCCTCACATTTATTCATGCACTGCGAGCAATTTGGCATGAGGCTTATGCTGGGCCCCACGGTGCCATAGAAGTGTGCCGCCTCCTGGTGCCCACCTGCTCCTGGGCTCAGAGCTCAGTTCCTCACCTGTAAACCCTGCCCGGGCCTGTTCCATCCAGGTAGAGCATAAAGAGCCAGAAGGTGATTACGGTCAGACACTACCTGCTACCTCCCACCAGGAATGCGTTGAAAGAGCGAGATGATACTCCACGGAGGTGGACAGCAGGGACATAAGATTATACTTGGTGACGGATGTCCTGGATTCAAGCGCCTAGTCTACCACTGTCAACACTGGGGGAGGGAGACAGATGGGAAACAGGAGTCTCCAGGACCTGAGGCCCTAAAAGTGTTCTGTCTACTGTGCAGTCCACACACCGCTCTGTAACTTTGACAGGCATAAGGAACCTCTATGACCCTCGGTCTCTTCCTTTGCAAAGTAGGGGTCTCACCCCTCAGGGACTGAATGAGTTGAACGTTGCCAGGAGCTTGGCACCGTTCTACACAGATAAGTCCCCGATAAATGTTAGCCGTTGGTTCTGTGCCCTGGGCAAGCAGGCAGACTGAGGAGTGAGCACGGTTCATCTTTGGGTCCCACATCTCTGCTCGGAAAGGACGGCTTGGTTGGGTCACTGGAGGCTGCATGGTGACACCATACTTGTCCACCACTCTGGTGCGTTTGGTCTCAGGCAGCCCTGGGGTGTCCTTGATGGACGTACATTTTGGGAAAAGCAAACAGGGTGCTTCTAGATGGTTTTTACCACAGATGGTGCCCTGTGCATTCTCTGACACACAGCATCCCCACACACCCTGCCCTCCTTCCCTTCCTACAGCGGTCCCCTCCGCTGGGGCCCTTCCAGCCACACCGAGCCCCCTCTGCCCACACCCTGTGCCCTCTCGTTGTCCCTCCCACAGCCTCGGCTCTGGACACCAGCAGCCTCCTTACTGGTCTCCCTGCCTCCCCATCTCTCTCTCCACACCGTCAACACAGCTAAACACCAGGCAGCTGAGTTTGGAGCTCTGAAGCCTCTCCCTCCACCCCACTTCTGCATCTGTCCTGAATGCGTATTTTTACCAGTCACTCATCACGTGCTCCCCCCTTCATTCACGATGACCTCTGCCGGAAGGCTCAGAGCATCATCCTTCGAGGCTCTGATGAAACGTCAGTGGCTCTGAGAAGCCGGCCCTGATGCCGGGGCCAAATGAAACAGGCTCTCTGTGTCCTCTCATAATGCCTGGCCCAGTAGCATGCTGTTTCCAATGGCCCGCTCGATGGCTGCCTCCCCCGCTGTTCCGTGAACATATCCAGGGCAAGCGTCATATCCTATTATTAACAAAAACAACAATAAAAGAATGGCAGTCAGCATATTCCGTGCTAATTAGGTGGCAAGCATCGTACGAGGGCGATTCTCGTACACGGGCTGATTCATTCCTCAGCGGCAGGGCCAGGAAGTCGCAGGGGGCTGGAGGGGGAGACCTTGCCCGGGGCCGCCCCAAAACACACCATCTAAGTGAAAACAGTGCCCTGGTATGCAACGGTGGCTCCCACCTCACCACCCTGAAATTGGATCGCCTCCCCACCCCACCCCCTTATGCTTTTCTGAATCAGAAACTGAAGCAGCCAGGGAAGCCAAGGAGATGGGTCCTATCATTATCCAGTTTTACAGATGGGGAAACGGAGTCTGAGAGAACTTAGTACCCGCCCACCGGGTCACCTGGCAGAGCCGGGACTGGGACCCCACGGTCGGAATTCGGGGGCCCTCCCCGCCTTTCTGCATGCCCAGCTCTGAGCTTGGCACCTGGCTCAGCTCTGCCGGGTTGAAGGTCGAACTTGGGACTCCTGAACCACCTACATACCGTTGAGGGTCACCGCAGACCCCAGCGGAGGCAACCCCGTGCCCCGGGCTCTGTGTCTGCAAATGACAAAGTCAAAGTGAACTCTAGCCAGGGACGTAATTCAGCTCAGAGTTCTTGCCCTCGCCTGTTCACCCCTTTCCACTTCATCTGGTGATTAAAAGGGAGGGGGAAAAATACAATACACGCCACCCCCAGGGGTCCGGGGCTCCAAGATCTGGTTCCAGAAACAGAAAGGTTACTTTATTAGCTGTCACAGAAATTTCACTGTGACCCCGAAGTAATTTCCCCAGAGAGAGGCAAATCTCCAGGAGCCGGGAATGGACGGAAAGATTATTGCTTACCCTGCTGGGCAAGCAGCGTCTGTATCCGGTGCTCTCTCGGAGTCAAGCGAGCTGCTCTGGATTGGTGCCTACCCCCTCCCTGGACAGCAGAGGCTCCTGGGAAAGGCGCAGTCCAGCGGCAGCCAGCGGCCGGGGTCAGTGCTGGGGTGCCCTGCGTGAGCCACACAGGGTGCCAGGACAGACGGGACCGTTCAGAAAGGGGCCAGGAGCTCTGAGATCAAACTGGGTTTGAATCCCAACTCTGTGGCCCTGAGAAAACTGTACCCTCTCCCTGCCCCCCTCCAGCACCCTCAGCTGAGGAATGGACGTGGGGGTGAAGCCCCTGGCCTCCAGAGGGCACAGTGCTGCTGGACCCGAGGTCCCTGCCCCAAACTGCCCTCATGAGGTCCAAAGCGAGGTCTCCAGGCCTCCGGGGAGACTTGCTCTGGGCGGAGGCTCAGCCTGAGCCACATGGGCTGAACCCCATCTCTGGGCCCAGCAGCCTCTGCGAGCCTCACCCCTCCTCACCGTTTAACAGATGAGAACCATGGTTCAGAGATGGGAGAGTCCCCACCAGCCACATAGCTGCCACAGGGCAGAACCCAACGTTCAAGTCCCAGTCTGGGCATTTCACTCGACTCCCCTGGGGTGTGGGGGGCCATCCTGGTGGGACTGCATGTGGCCTGTCCTGAAGAGGGAGACTCAGGGCCAGGGAGTGTGTGACAAAGAGGTGCCCCAGGAGGCTGAAGAGCTCCTTGAGAAACAGCATAACCTGCTACTTTCCCATGGTGCGGCCTTGGGCGGGAGTGCATGACCTTGGGCCGCTACTTAAGCTCCGCCAGCCTTGATTTCCCCATCTGTAAAGGAGGAAGGATAATAGCACTTGCCCTCTGGGGGTGGATGGGAGGCTGTATCAGTCCACTGGGCCACAGTGATGGAGAACCACAGACTGCCTGCTTGACATATGTATGTCCTCAGTTCTAGAAGCTAGACGTCCCAAGGCGAAGTTGTGGGTGGGTTTGGTTTCCTTTCTTCTTGGCTCTCAGATGGCTGTGTTCTCCCTGTGATTTCACATGGGCTCCCCTCTGTGCTTGTCTGTGTCCCGATCTCATCTTGTGAGGACAGCCCACCCTAGTGGCCTCATTTTAATGTTGTTACCTCTCGAAAGGCCTGGTCTACAAATACTGCCACATTCTGAGGTCCTGGGAGTGGGACTTCAATATGTGACTTTTGGGGGGACACAGTCGAGCCCATACGGAGGGTTAAATGAGGGGAGAGTGTGCTGTAATGAAAAATAAATATTTGGTCTTTGTCCCTGGTTCCTGGCACACAGCTCCTTAAAGTCTCAGAATCTCGAGTAATAAGAGTCTTGTATGCTAATGAAATGGCTGGTGTCTGGGGGCCCCCAGAGAGCTGCGGGGTGGGGGCTGGTTGCCAGAAAGACCAATCCATGATAATGGGCTTGGAACTTTCAGTTCACTTCCTCCCCCCCACCCCACTCCAGGGCAGGAAGAGGGCCGGCCATTGAGTGTCATCACCAATGGCCAATGATTTCATCAGTCACACCTACTAAGAGAACATCCATAAGTCCCCAAAGGATGAGGGTGAGTTTGGAGAACGTCAAGGTTGTTGAGCACGAGGGACAAGGTTCAGAGATGGGAGCGTCCCCTTCCATGCCAGGAAGGTGGCACACTCCAACTCCATGGGGACAGAAGTTCCTGCTCTTGGGACCTTTTGGGACCTCACCCTCTGTGCCCCTCCATCTGGCTGTTCATCTGTATCCTTTCTAATAAACCAATAAACATAGGGAAAGTGACTTCCTGTGTTCCGTGAGTTGTTCTAGCAAATTATGAGACCTGAGGTGGGGTTCATGGGAACCCCCAGTTGATAGGCAGTTGGTCAGAAGTTCAGGTGGCCTGCTGCTTGCAGCTTGTGCGACTGAGCCTTGAACCTGTGGGGTCTGTGCTAACTCCAGCCAGTGAGCGTCTGGATTGGGGATTGTAGGACCCCTAGTTGATGGGGAGAGTTGGAGAAGCGAGTTTGGAAATGACACCACGTGTTGGGTGTCAGGAGGGGAAAGGACCTCTCCGAGAGTGAAAAGCTCAGGACACCTGAGCTTTGATGGTCTCAGCAGCTCAGGGCCAGGGGTGTGGGGTGGGGAGTGGTGACGGTCCTTCAGATCTGAGTTGACAGTTGGCTGGTGGGTGAGGGGGCCTGTGGGGGGTGCTAACGACCAGTGCAAGAAGGGTAAGGGTCCCAAACAGGGCAACAGAACAACAGAAGTGGGGGTCTATGCCCAGGTCTGTGCTGGCAGAGCAGGAGAGAAGGCAAGTGGACAGCCGGGAGGGGCTTGGGCCTCGGTTGTGCTTGTGGGATGTGGGCCCCAGAGGTTCTTCACATGCCTGCGTCCTTCTTCCTTCCCCTTCTGCCCAGCTTCTTCCTCCTTCCTGGCATGCCTCTCTTTAGTGGGCGGGTGACTTCAGGCCTCACTGGGTATAAATCCGCAAACCCAGCTCTGGGTGTTTGCGAGCACGAGTCAGTGACCCTGCCTCTGTGCCCTCAGCCTCTTTCCTGTTGCGCTCTGATCCCTGGGGACTGACCCCAGCAGGCTGTGTGCCCCTGCCCTGGGGTCTCCTGTCTTTCCCTCTGGTTTCAGCCAATGGGATCGCAGGAGGGAATTAGAGGGCGGGACGATGGGAGAAGCCGGGGTATTTCTCCCCACCCCTCTTGCCAGGAGCCACATCACCGTGGCCGGTCCAGCTTCTGTTGGTGACTCAGTCCCTGGGCTCCTGTAACAGGGCCTCTTCTCATTTGTCGCCCCAGCCTAGGGGGTGGGAGGAGCTTCCTGCTGTTGCTAAACTTTGGGTTATTTTAACCGTCCTCGGGTTGGCTGCTCGATTCCCCTAGCACCTGTGTAACTAGCCCCCTGCCTTAAATTCTCTGTGTTGTCAATACCTGTGTTCCTTCCTCTTAGCTCGACCCTGTCTGCGTGAATAGATGTCAAGACTTTTTTCTGAAGCCTTCACAGTAAAAGGACAGTGTTCTAGAAGTTAACGTGAAAGGCTCTGTGTGATTAATTGCAGCCACAGTCCTGCCACGCTTAAGGAAGGGCCACTGTTTTATTCCAAGACCTTAAAAGCATGTTGCAAATGTCCTCTTTTCTCCCGGCCAGAGTTTTCAGCTGCTTACGCGTCTCATCAGAATTGGCACTCAAGTGTCTCGTTTCTCGTGGACTTCCAAATGATCTCTGTTCTCTGGCTGCAGAGAGTTTTGGTGAAAGATGTTTCCCCCAGGCCACGGTGAGCCTCCCGGTGAGCGGGAGTAGCCACGGACACCTTTGAGAGAATCCTTTGCACCGTGAGAGGTTTCGTGGTTGGCAATTATCACAAACTCGGTGGCTTAAAGCAACCGATGTTTCCTCTCTGAAAATGCTAGAGGCCAAAAGTCCAAAATGAGTTTCACGGGGTTAAAATGAGGGCATCAGAAGGGCTGGCTCCTTCCAGAGGCCTCAGGGGAGAACACATTTCTGGCGTCTCCCGACTCCTGGTGGCCTCCGGCGTCCTCAGCTTGTAGCCATGTCACTCTGGTCTCAGCTCCATAGTCACATTGCCTTCTCTTGTCCCCCTGCCTCCCTCTCATAAGGACACTCATGGTCATTCTTAGGGATAATTCAGAGAATCTTCCATCTCAAGAGCATTAACTTAATCACATCTGCAAAGTCCCTTTTATCCATTTTGGGTGACACAAATTCCGGGCATTAGGACAAGGAGAGCTCTGGGGGCCACTATTCAACTGTGTTCAACCATAGTGCCTTCCAGAACTTTCTTTGTGTGAATAAGCCTCTGCCCCCCAGAATAAGCTTTCCAAAAACCAGCTCCAACCAGGACATACCCCATGTGTATGAGCTTCACAGACTGGAGTCCGGCCCCCACCCTGCAGGCGCGCC
This sequence comes from Ursus maritimus, assembly GCF_017311325.1. NCBI lineage: Eukaryota > Metazoa > Chordata > Mammalia > Carnivora > Ursidae > Ursus > Ursus maritimus. The sequence goes on along the minus strand of NW_024426663.1, from coordinate 76,706,217 downwards.
CGCTGGCCTTCCGGGCAGCTTTCCCACAGCTCCTCCATCACCCACACCCTTGGCTCTCCCACTTACCTTCCGTAAACTGACCATACACTTTCTGTGTCCTTGCTCATGCTGGACCTGCTGCCTGCATTCCCGTCTCCCTCCTCCGCCTGGAGCCTTCTGTTCATCCTTCAAGGCCCATCTCCACGTCACTCTCTCCCATGTCTCCCTGCTCCGCGCTCCCGTCTCTGGGTCTGTGTTAACACACCCGTCACGGTAGACTTGACTGAATAGACACCCCTGACTCCCCCACACGGTAGTCCCGCTCCCTCACCTCTGACCCCGCCTTACGTGGCGACTCCTCGTGAGCGCAAGCATGAATGAAGAGTCACAACCTGGGTCTCGGCCCAGGGCGCAGCGGACACTCGGGGAACGCGACCTGTGTGGAGTCGCGCACACAGACCATCTCGTTCTCCTTTCATCCGAAGGCCTTATTTCCCAAGGTGCCGTTTAAAGGAACCGTGGAATTCTCTTGGTCTCCTTCCTCCACATCCTGCCTGGAGATCAGAAGCAAGCCTGTGTGTTCCCCGCACACTCACACCCATGTGTGCTCACACGTGCGGACAAGCCAGGCGGGTGACAGCCCTTAGGAATAGATAAAGCTCACCTTTAAAAAAAACAACACGAAATAAAACTGCTCTTCTTTCTCTTTTCTTCCCGGCTCCTATTTTGTCCTTTCCAGGGGACAGTGAACCCTGGGGATGGGATTGCCACTCATGCGTGTGGAAAATTGGAATCCGTTTCTGGAATTCTTGGCAACGGTGATGGCATTCCAGTGGCCAGAGGCCCTGAGCGTGGGGGCCCTGGTGAGGTCACCTGTGTGTCTTTATTAACTGCGTGCAGAGAAGAAATCCTTCATGGGGAAGAAATCCGATCCTTGTATTCACAGAAGGTCCCCCTGACATCAGTGTGGAAACAGGCTGGGGGAGACAGTTGGGGGGCTTTGCATGTCCCGGCAAGAGACCAGGTGGCCCCACCAGGAAGACAGGGGTCAGACTGGAACTCTGGGGGTGTCCCCAGCATGGATGACCCATGGGCCTGGATTACCATGAGGCTCAGATCAAGGGAGCGGAGCAACTTTCTCCAGAGGAAGGGAGGAGAGAGGTACTTTACTTTTGGGGTGTCAAAGGGGGAGCTTGAAGCATGGTGGCAGGAATGCTGGGCTTGAGGCAGGCAGGCTTGGGAAGGCCCAGCTCTGCTCTTTGTCGCACCCCCTGGGGTGCATGTCCCCCACCCCTGTCTGTAGAATGGGGACACCACCCAACGCCCAAGGCCATATCTGAGGCCAGGGCCTGCTGGGCTGGAAGCGTCTGCCTCGGCAGCCGCCGTCCGGCAGACAAGGGGTTAAAAAATCCAGATGCAGATCCTGGTTCAGGAACAGAATGAGGCCTTGAAATAAAGCGCCACAGGCCAAGAGAGTGACAGTGTCCTGGGAGAGCAGGAGACATCCTGTCCCCAGCCCAGCCCCAGCTCACAAGCTGGGCACTGACATAATGAGGTCAGGAGAAATGGCTGCTGTCCTGGTTCTGGGGCTGCAAAGGCCTGGGTGCTGAGCAGAGGCTGCCGGCCACGAGACACCATCCCGCGGGCTGGGCTGTGGTGCCCTGCGGCGGCTCCTGAGTACAGAGCCCAGGCCGGAACATTCCATCGGTCCTCTTCACAAAGACTGCTGAGGAACAGAAGGGGGCTGAGGCCCCGGAGGCCGTCCCTGGTTCCCTGTCCCTGCCAGGGTGGCGGGGGCGGGGGGTCACGGGCCCCACACGGAGCTTGGCATGTGCGTGTCCCCGCTGGACTCCAGGGCCAAGGCACTGAGGCCCCAGCATATAAACACAAAGCCACTTGTCCCTCCCGAGAGAATTCGTGGTTTCTTTGCAGAACTACTGAAGTTTATGTTCAACTTTTATATCATGACTCCATGTAATTAGGTTTAATTGCCTGGAGTTTTGGAAAAATAATGAGAAACTTGGAGGGTTATTGCTCATCTCGTCCCGGCCCCGCAGTGTCCTGTGGGTTGAGGTTTCTAACAAGAAAAGTCTCTTGAACGATTTTTGGTCCAGGACGGCTTCTCCTTATGCTTGATCCCTTCCGTTTGAAAAGCAAAAGAGCTGGGGCGCCTGGGTGGCTCAGTCGGTTAAGCAGTTAAGCGTCTGAGTCTTGGTTTCCGCTCAGGTCACGGTCTCAGGGCCTTGCAGCCTCAGGCTCTGTGCTCAGCGGGTAGTCTGCTTGAGATTCTCTCCCTCTCCTTCTGCTCCTGCCCCTCTCACGTGCTCACGTGCACTCTCTCTCTCAAATAAATAAAATCTTAAATGGAAGTCAGCCTGGGAAGCCAGAGGCCGCTCTCCCAGCACAGGTGGTCGGTCTCCTCCGAGGACTTGTGATTCCCCCTTACTCTTCTTCTTCTTTTTTTTTTTTTAAAAGATTTTATTTATTTATTAGACAGAGATAGAGACAGCCAGCGAGAGAGGGAACACAAGCAGGGGGAGTGGGAGAGGAAGAAGCAGGCTCACAGCGGAGGAGCCTGATGTGGGGCTCGATCCCATAACGCCGGGATCACGCCCTGAGCCGAAGGCAGACGCTTAACCGCTGTGCCACCCAGGCGCCCCTCCCCCTTACTCTTCTGCTACCTGAGATCAGAGGCAACTGAGAACACAAGACAGACTTGTCAGGGGTCAGAATGCCTGCTTCGCCGCTGGAAAGGCTGGGCTGGAGGGAAGGGCTTGGCCCTAGGCCCAACAGGCTTCCTGGCACTCCTTCCCTGAGTCCAGGCTGTGTGGTCCCAGAGGGTGACACGCAGACCCCCACTTGGCCAGCTTTTGGTGGGTCGTAGCCATGCCTCCTCAAGGGCCTGGGACAGTGAAGACACTTGTACGCATACAATGGGAGACCACAACTCTGGAAAACAGTGTGGAGGTCCCTTAAAAAGTTAAAAATTGAGCTACCCTATGATCCAGCCATTGCACTACTGGGTGTTTACCCCAAAGATACAGACGTAGTAAAGAGAAGGGCCATATGCACCCCAATGTTCATAGCAGCAATGTCCACAATAGCTAAATTGTGGAAGGAGCCAAGATGCCCTTCAACAGATGACTGGATTAAGAAGTTGTGGTCCATATATACAATGGAATATTACTCAGCTATCAGAAAGAACGAATTCTCAACATTTGCTGCAACATGGACGGCACTGGAGGAGATAATGCTAAGTGAAATAAGTCAAGCAGAGAAAGACAACTATCATATATGATTTCTCTCATCTATGGAACATAAGAACTAGGAAGATCGGTAGGGGAAGAAAGGGATAAAGAAAGGGGGGGTAATCAGAAGGGGGAATGAAACATGAGACACTATGGACTATGAGAAACAAACTGAGGGCCTCAGAGGGGAGGGGGGAGGGGAATGGGATAGACTGGTGATGGGTAGTAAGGAGGGCACGTATTGTATGGTGCACTGGGTGTTATACGCAACTAATGAATCATCGAACTTTACATCAGAAACAAGGGATGTACTGTATGGTGACTAACATAATATAATAAAAAATCATTAAAAAAAGAAAAAAACAATGGGAGGCCACAGGCCACAGTGGCCCAGTCCTACCCCAACTGCCGGCCCCAGGCACCGTTCCCATTGCCACATGGAGGGTCCAGTGAGGGGGTAGGAGATGGCAGACAGTTTCTTCCCGAAACTTGTGGTCAAGGCCAAGATGGGTAAGTGGGTAGGGGGAGAGAAGGGTCTCCCTGCATGGCCCTGGGACATGGTTAATGCCCAGGACACTCGTTGAATTGAGTTATAATGGACATATTATATTAGTTTCAGGTGTACAACCTAATGATTCGATATTTGTCTACGGTTGACCCTTGAACAATGAGGATTTGAGCTGCTCAGTTCCACTTACATGTGGATTTTTTTCAATACATATACGTACAGCACTACAAATGTGTTTTCTTGTCCTTGATTTTCTTAACATTCTCTTTCCCCCAGTTTAGTTTATTGTAAGAATAGCGTATATAACACATAAAATACATGTGTCAATCATAATGCGGTGATGGGTACGGCTTCCGGCCAACAGTAGGCTATCAGTTAAGTCATGGGGGAATCAAAGGTTCTATGTGGATTTTCAACTGCACGAAGGGTCAGTGCCCCAACCCCTGTGTTCAAGGGTCAACTGTATGTTGCAAACGATCACCACAGTAAGTCTCGTTAACATCCATCACTACACGGGGTGCCTGGGTGGCTCAGTCTGTTGAGCGTTGGACTCTTGATTTCGGCTCAGGTCGTGATCTCTGGTCTTGAGATTGATGCCCCTATCCAGCTCCATGTTCAGCAGGGAGTCTGCCGGAGATTCCCTCGCTCCCTTTCCTTCTGCCCCTCCCCCCCACTTTCTCTTAAATAAATAAATAAATAAATAAATAAATAAATAAATAAAACCTTCTAAAAAATGCAGGTGGGGGGCACCTGGGTGGCTCAGTCAGTTAAGCATCTGCCTTCAGCTCAGATCATGATCTTGGGGTCCTGGGATCGAGCCCCATGTCGGGCTCCCTGCTCAGTGGGAAGCCTGCTTCTCCGTCTCCCTCTGGTCCTCCCCACCCCTTGTGTTCTCTCTCTCTCTCTCTATCTCAAATAAATAAAATCTTTTTTAAAAAGTCTTTTAAAAAATAAAAAAGAAATTAAAAAAAATTTTTAAATGCAGGTGGGAGTCTCTCTCAGGGCTGACCCCTCATCACCTGCCACCCTTGCTTCCAGTTCTTGACACTGGCCCCAGTTCCAGGGCAAACTCCAGAGGAAACAGGGACCCAGGCTTCATGCAGGAAGAGCCTGGGACAGACTCACTGTGTGGTTGCTGATAGCATGGAGCTGGAGCTTCGAGACGTTCACCTCCCAGCATGCAGGCAAGGGTGACTGTTCCAGTGGAGCACGGTGTGGCCGTGGGTGGGTCTGTCCCCACTTTCCCTAGTGGGAGCAATATTTAGGTCATTTTGACCCAGCCAGCTCCTGCCACAGCCTCACAGGGGAACGCGCCCACTGCTGGAGGATGGTAGTGCTGGTCCCCATCCTTGGGGAGGAGCCAAGTTTCCTCCCAGGAGTCTCGGTGCAGCATAGGAGGCCAGAATGTGGATCTCCCAGGTGATGTCACAGAGCCAGTAAGTAGGTGACAGTCAGGACGGAAAGTTGGGCTGCTCCGGTGTTCCCGGGCTCTGCCTGTTCATCTCTCCCGCCACCCTAGAGCGCTGGCAACCACTGATCTTTGTCTCCCAAATGTTGCGTTTTCCAGAACGTTCTGTGGTTGGAATCATACAGCATGTAGCCTTTTCAGATTGGTTCCTTTTACTTAGTGATATGCATTTCAGTTTCCTCCGTATCTTTTTATGGCTTTGATAGCTCGTTTCTTTTTAGTGCTGACTAATAATATTCCATTGTCTGGATGGACCACAGTGTAGGAATCCATTCACCTGCCGAGGGATGCCTGGGCTACTCTCGGGTTTTGGCAGTTATGTAAATAGCCGTGTGCAGCGTCTTGTGGGGACAGAAGTTTTCAGCTCCTTCGTGTCAATACCAAGGAGTGTAATTGCTGGATCGTATGGTAAGAGCATGTTTAGTTTTGTAAGAAACCAACAGTCGGTCTCCCACACTGACTGTATCATTTTGCATGTGTAACACCGATGAATGAGTCCGCATTGCTCCGTATCTCCGACAGCATTTGGCGGTGTCAGCAGTCTGGATTTTGGCCATTCGGATAGGTGTGTGGTGGTATGTCACTGTTGTCATTTGTACCTCCCTGATGACATACGATGTGGAGCACCTTTTATGTGCTGTTTGCCATCTGTATATCTTCTTAGTGAAGTACCTGTTAAGATTGTTTTCTTCTTGTTGACTTTCAAAAGTTCTTTGTATATTTCAGATAGCAGTCCTTCTGCCCCTTTCTACCCCACAGTGCCTCCCGAGGGGGAGGAGGTGAGGGCCGGGGCCCGTCTTTGATCCCCTAGACCAAGAAGGGTGCCCTGGGTCACTTACTGAACCCCCCCATTTCGTGCCATCTTTACACCCATGATCTCACTGAATCCTCAAGGTGGTCTGGGCAGGTCTGCACTTTATGGACGCTGTCTGGAACTCAGAGGAACTCAGAGGACCTGCCAGGGTGGGCCTGAGCCATAACCCTGACCATTCAGGTTTAATTGAGGGATTGCTATTTTAAGAGTGTGGACTGTTCGTTCTGACCCGGAGGACACCGAGTGACTCTGACCGCTCAGATGTCTCAGATCCGAGAGCTGTTGGTAGACCCTCTCTTTGTTCAGCTCCAGAGAAGAGCATTCCGTGTTCTCTCTCCCCCTGATGCGTACATTTTCCTGCCTCTTCCAGGGAGGTGGTGAGGCAGAGGACGTGACCGGGACCCAGATCAAAGGGTTTTCCCCGAAGCCTCGCTGTTCTATCTGCTTCCCATGGACCAGCGCTCACCCCAGGGTCCTGGGCGGGCCGGCCAGATTTTAGGTTCATGCGGCCAATGCAATGAAGCTGCTTTCCAAAGCGTGTTTATCGCCTTTGTCCTGGAGAGGATTGGAGAGGTGCTTTGGCACCTAACACGGGAAAGTCACCGTGAGCGCACGAGTGGTTGCATGATGTATGAACGAATACATGTGTTTATGCAAGCAAGGCGGCTTGCTCTAGTCCCTGCCCGCCCCCCTGGGGCAGGGAGTGAGCTCAAACTTCCTCCAACTCCTCCTTCCTTCCTCAAGGAAGAGGGCCTAGGATTCCGATCGTTAATTGTTGTGTGCTGCTCAGAAAATCATTCAACGGCCAAGCGTCAGCATCCTCATCTGTAAAATGGGCTTTCCCCGCCTCTCAGCCCTCAGCCCTCAGCCCTCAGCCCTCCTGGATTACCCGCTGGGTGGGGAGGGTGAGGAGCACAGCTTTATCACACCCCCACTCAGCCCCTGCAGCTCACAGACATCCCAGAGCAGACGCAGCAGGCTGACATTAGTGAACATGACCCTGGGATGCGGTGCCTGGTCCCACCCTGCAGCAGCCTGCCCGGAGCCTCGGTTTCCCCACAGTACAACGAGGACAGTAAATGCATCTCCAGGACTAGTGCTAGAGCAAGGATCAAAGCAGGAGCGGGAACGTGCCAGGGCTCTGTATGCGTGTTCGTGGTCGCATGTATATGTAATCACAATTTAATCATGGGTGCTACAGCTGCCATTTCATACGATTACGATGACCTAGTCAGCTAAGTGCTTTTCTAGTCATTGCTCCCAACTGTATCACTGAAGGACGAGGGACAAGCAGGATGTAGAAAGGCAGAATGTCCAGACTCCCAGCCTCTTAAGTAGCCATCGGGGGACGGTGGCCAGCCGAGCTTGTTGGGGGTGCAGGGCAGAGAGCTGACAGTCCTGCTCTCCCCTTCCCGGGATCTGTGACCCTGTGCTCCTGCGTGGGCTACATCTGGGCACAGCCTCTGTCCGAGTCGTCCCTGCGGCTGCTGCCTGCTGGCCCTTCTGTCCCTCAGTCCCCAGAGCTGCATGTCTTCTCTGATTCTGGTTTTTGCCTCCAGTTGCTTAGAAACTCTGTTCCTGTGAAACCTGGCTTTGTCCCCTTTTCAGCTTGGGGCAAATGCAGCTGCCTGAGGGAAGTGTCAGGATTCCAGCTGGAAGGTGGGGGCGGGGGGTGCCTACATCAGATTCCCCTGAAGACAGCATTTTCCCAGCAGGCACGGAGCTGGGGACTGTCCCCCCCCTCCCCCACCACGGAGTGCAAGGGGCTCACGTGTGATTTAAGTACCGTGTGTTTCTAAATCACATTGGAGATGTGGGTCCTGGAAGCAGCTAGTATACATACGGTCTTAGGACTGGGAAGCAGGGAGGGCCTGAACTCAAGCCCAGTGTCTCACCTTGGGAAGGGGTGAGAACACGGTCACCCAGTGAGGAGCTTGTCAGTGCCAGGGCGGAACCCCTGGTTGACCCCTGCCCCGTCCGTGTGCTCCCTCCCCTCTGCCTCACCCTGCCTCCCGCCCATCCTGATATACCGAGTCTCAGATTCTGCTAACAGAAGACAGCAGGGCGCGTCCCTGTGCAAACGTGTTTGATGCGCGAGAAGAGGGGCTGCCCTATGTTGAGACTTTCATCCCTCACCAAATTCAGCTCCCAACGCAGGTGTAACTATCCCCATCTTACAGGTGCAGAAAGCAAAGCTCAGAGAGGCTGAGCAACCTGAGCAAGGTCACACAGCTGGTAAGGGCAGAGTCGGCTTGGAAATCCAAGCCCTTCAAGGCGAGTCTGGGGGCCCGTCCAGCGATACCTTGGCCGACTCTCCACCATGTCTGTTCTTCTCCTATGGAAAAACATTTTTCTTATGGAATGCGCTCGGGGCGGGGGGAGGTCAACCTGATCTCCAAAAGTGAGATCGTGACGGTCGTAATTGATCAAGTGCTTCAAAGATGGCTTGGGGTACACCGTGGGAATTTTTAACAAGGTACAACCCCATTTTTTTCCGGCCTGATCTGTTTATGAAGAGAAAACCGAAACAAGAACAGATAGTTTTGAAGCCTCCCAGTGAACAAAGAACATTAGTTGTCCTCTCCTGGGCTGGGGTTCCGTGACCCCTCTCGCGAGGAGGGGGCGTTCTGTTTTTATTTCTGCTTTCATGGGAGTTTTCCTTGGGAATGGAACTCTGTTTCAAGTTCTCCACATAAAATGAAAACAACAAAGGCCCCCATGAGGTCAGGCCTTCCCCCAGGGTGGGCGTGATGACCACCCAAAACCCGGGACTTGAGAGCTCAGTGTTTCCCATTGTTTGGGACATTCTTGGAGCTTTTCAAGTCCCAAAGCCCACATTCCCCCTGTGCTGGAGCCAAAAGGGAAGTAACATCTCCCAACAGGGAGGAAGGGATCAGGACCCTTTCTGTAGAAAGCCCTCTGCTGATTTTTGAATCTGCAGGACAGCCGCACAGAAGTGCTCCCCTCCTCCCCCTTTTACAGAATAGCAAACTGAGGGACACGACATGGTTTCCCTCAGGTCAGACAGCTGGTGAGTGATAGGCTGGGGTCTAAATTCAGCCTACGGGCAGCAGAAGGCTTGGCTCAGCCTTCCCCAAAGCTACAAGCAGAGAGGTGAGAAAAAGCTGAAGCCCTCCAACACGGGGGATTGGTCCGGCACGCAGCAAGGCAGCCGAGGAGCGGAGACCGGTGCCTGGGACCCCGCCACATGGGTTCAAGTCTAGGGCTGCCACTTGACGCCCTGTGACCTTGGGGTGTTGCTTATCACCCAGTCCTTTCCTTCTTCATCTGCAAAAGGGAAAATAGTAATAGTAATACCTACCTAGGTAGGGTTGGGCAGAGGGAAGGAGGTAATTCAGGTGAACAGTACCTAGCCCCAGCGCCTGGCCCAGAACAGATTTTCAGTAAGTGGTTAGCGTCCTTATAATGACTTAAGCCCTGGCATCGACGGGCTAGGAGCTTGCCTGTTCTCCGCTGGTCCCAGGGCAGCGACCCATGGTGTGGGCGTGGCCACGCTGGACACAACAGGCATTGCCACTATCCTTCGAAACCGGTGCCCAGGCCTTTGATGGAGGGGGCAGGGAGCAGACAGTGTGGGGACGACTGCGTTGGCTGCATTCATTCTACAAGTGTTTCTTGATCATCTACTGTGGGCCAAACCTCATTCCCAGCACGAAGGAGTGAAGAAGGCAGGCAGGTTCTTGCTCTCCTGGGACAAACCTTCAATCTGTAATGGCCCGATCTAGTCTTGGCACGATCCCTGGATCTCTGCAGTCCCGTTCAAACTGAAACCACATTGTTTACTCTCCTGACCAAGGATTTAGAGTGAGGCCGCCTCTGGACACAGACAAGTGGAGGGTGAGACTGAGACCTGAGGCTCAGGCAAGAGGGCTCAGCTAACCTGATAATAATGATCATGAAATGAGTAGTAGTGATAATAGTCAATCCTTACTGAGTGCATAGAAGTCTCCAACCTTATGGGTACTGGCCCATTCAATCTCACAACACCGAGGCAGGTGCTGTCGTTGTCCACAATTTACAAATTATGAAACCAAGACACAGAGAGGTTAAGTAACTTACCCAAGGTCACACAGCTACTGAGCGGAAGAGCTAGGGTTTGAACCCAGTGAGTGCAAGGTGTCAGGCCTTCTGGACGCTGGGTCCTCCACCCAGGACTAACATCCTACAGCCCTGCCCGCCTGCAGCCTCAGGCTGCCTCCTGAGGACTGATCGCAGGACTAGGGGGGAGGCCTTGACAGAGGAGCCCAGGACTGAAACATGAGGCTGAACAAATGACAGGCCCTGAATAAATATTTGTTAATTGAACTCGAAGGGGAAAAAAGTGCAATTTTCTTTGGGCCCAAGTCAGAAGTCATTGGTGCAGCCCAAGTTCAGCATGTCCTCGTTTCTGCGGGTAGTTGGTGATCTTTATCCTCATGGTGGAGACAGGCCACATCTGTTCTGCTAATGAACCCAGTCTCCTTGGCCTGGATGAAGGGGGGGGGGCAGCGAGGGACCAGGGGCACAGCTACCTATAAAAACCATCTCATCAGATACTGGCATTCCTGGGCATTCTTTCAAATGTCCCTTGATCGTCAAGGGTTGGATTTCCCTCGGATACAGACCCTGTGGTTTTCTGCTGTAGAACGATATCTCGCTGCGGGAATGTGGGACAGACTGGGGAGGCAGCGCTGTGCTTTTCCCCCAGACAGAGAATCCGGAATGTTGCGTGCCTGGTTCCCTGCCTTGCGCGGGGACCAGAAACACAGTCTGCTACCGGAGAGAGGTCAAATTCTTTACCTGCAGAAGCACTGGCAGTGACTTAAAGGCGCACACAGTGAGGATGGCGGAGTTCCCAGACATTAATGCAAAGGCAGCAGTCTGCAGGATCAAGGCTCCACAGTTAGAAGTTCCCCTGTGTGTGTACGTGTGTGTTTGGGTGCGTGTATGCACACGTGTCTTGGGCATGTGTTGTGCGTTCCTGTACGTGTGTTTGTGCGTGTGCATGTGTGTGTGTCCAGAAGAGCCATCCATCCAGGAGGAGTGGTTCTGCCGTGTCCCGAATTCTAGTAAGCACCGGCCTCATTTTCAGATCAAACAAAGTTGATGCAGTGTTAGGAATGTTTTTGTTGAGTCGTGACTCATTTGACAAGTATGTTTGTCAACAGGCCCTGGGCTGATGCTTAACCACACGAAATCCCTAACTTCTGAAAACTCCCACTCTGATACAGAAGACTTACACCTCTAGGAGGGACGGGAGATGAATGGAAGGAGGCCAGACCTCGGGTCGTGGGTCAGGTTGTGATGCGCCCAGATGTTGGCCACTTCCTCATGCTGGATGCGCTGCCCGCCTGGGCTCCCCGTCTCAGGAATCAGCCAGTCCAGAAACCTGGGCCATCCGCAGCCGCTCCCACTCCAGATCGCATTAATCACCTGCTCAGCTGTGTGACTTTGGACACATTATTTAACTTCTCTGAACCTCAGTTTTCTTATCTGTAAAATGGGAATGATATCAGTACCAGTTGGGAGGATTGAGTGAGAGCTTGAAAAATGGTTAATTCTATTTTCTATATACGTGTGGAACTCACCCATCTCTCTCACTACATTATCCTGATCCAAGCAATGGCTCTTTCTAGGCCCTCTCCCTACACATTCCAGCCAGAGGACCTGCCAGCCTGCACTGCCACCCTAGGGGTCTTCCCTGAGGCAGATCTGACCCAGGCAGGAAAGGGAGGACAGGTGCTGACCTTCGGCAGTCAGCCAGTGATGGGAGCAACGTGTGTGACTCAGCCCATCAGGTCCAGTGACTCAGCACCCTGGGGGCTTCCTGAGTGAGGCTGGCCTCCAGAGCTCTGTATCTTTGCCCATCTCTTATGATATAAGCCTCTCGAGGTCAAGGATGCTCACTGTCTTCTCTGTATCCAATGTCTGGCAAAGAGTAGGAGCTCAGTATGTATTCAGCGAGCGAATGAGTGAATAGGAAGGTCTGGACTGAAGGAGAATGGCATCAGGGCAACTGATGGTGGATTGGATTTCAGGATTTCACAACCTGGCAAACTGCCTCTGAACCTCTGTCCCTGGTCCATGGCTGAGGGACCCTGGTGTGCCCTGCTTTGCCTGCCACCCCTCCACCCATCAAGTTGGATTCAAGGCCCAGCCCTCACATCTCCGCATGGCAGCTCCCTCTGACCCCCTCCCAGCCCTGACATCACCTTCCCACCCCAGCTCTCTCTGGCCCCAGCCAGTCCTGACAGCCCCTCCGACTCTGGCCCCACCCTGCCTTGACAGCTCCTCCCACTCTGGCCCTGCCCAGCCCTGGCATCACCTCCCACCCCAGCTCTCTCTGGCCCCGCCCAGTCCTGACAGCCCCGCTCGCTCTGGTCCCACCCTGCCTTCCCAGCTCCTCCCCACAGTCCCCTCTGGCCCCGCCCAGTCCTGACCTCTCCTCCTCCCGCAAATCTCCTTCTGGCCCCACCCAGTCCTGAAAGCTCCCCCTGCCCAAGTCCCCTTTGGCCCTGCCCACACCCCTCTGTCCTCAGTGTCCTCCTCTCCAGCAGCCTGGCTCTCACCTCTTGAGGTCCTGTGCTGGAGGAGTTCACGGTCTGGTTGTTCGCCTGTCTCCACTGGGCTCTGGATGAGAGCAGTGGCCTCCCTCGGCATCCCTGTGCCTGGCAGGGGTTCTGGCACAGCTGAGGCATCGAAGTGTCCGTGTCCTGTCCACCTCAGTGACTGCCCACATGGTCCCCTTATCCTTTGTGGAGGCAGAGAGGATCTCAGAGCAGAATTCTCCTCCTGTTTTCATCCCCGAGACCCTCCTAGCGGCAGTAGACCCTTGCAGGCGTAAACAGGTCTCATGCAAGCCCTGAATCCATTTAAAGTGTTATCCGTGGGGCGCCTGGGTGGCACAGCGGTTAAGCGTCTGCCTTCGGCTCAGGGCGTGATCCCGGCGTTCTGGGATCGAGCCCCACATCAGGCTCCTCCGCTATGAGCCTGTTTCTTCCTCTCCCACTCCCGCTGCTTGTGTTCCCTCTCTCGCTGGCTGTCTCTATCCTGTCGAATAAATAAATAAAATCTTTAAAAAATAAATAAATAAAAAAATAAAGTGTTATCCGTGAGGAATATCTGACTAGCAACTCTAGTTGGTTCCATAAATCGAATAAGATGTAGGTTTGACAGAGCACAGTAATCCTTACAGTAGCAATCCTCAAAGAACAGAATCCGTAGATCCTCGCGGTTTGGATTTGTTTTCCCTCATGATTAATGATGTTGAGCATCTTTTCTCGGGCTTGTTGCCCATTCGTATGTCTTCTTTGGAGAAATGTCGATTCAAGTCCTTTGCTCATTTTAAATTGGGTTGTCTTTCTGTTGTTGGCTTGTAAGAGTTCTTTTTATATTGGATGTATGGTCTAGACATATTCTGGATACCAGACCGTTCTCAGATGTATGCTTTGAAAATGTTTTCTTAGGGCACCTGGCTGACTCAGTCCATACAGCATGCAACTCTTGATCTCAGGGTCGTGAGTTCAAGACCCAGGTTGGGCATAGAGCTTACTTTAAAAAATTGTCAGTTTACTTTCTTGATAATGTCCTTTAACGCAGAGAAGTTTTTCATTTTGAGGAAGTTCAATTTATCTGTTTTTTGCTTTTTGTTTTTTGCTTTTGGTGTCATATCCAAGAATCCATTGCCAGATCCAAGCTCATGAAGATTTACCCTATGTTTTCCTGGAGAGTTTTATACTTTTAGCTCTTATATTTAGGTCATGAATCTATTTTGAGTTCATTTTTGTTTGAGGTGTGAAGTAAGGGTCCAATTTCATTCTTTTGCATGTGGATATCCAGTTGTCCCACCACCATTTGTTAAAGAGACTATTCTTTTCCCGCGGCATCCTTGTTAAGATTTAAATTCGGGGTGCCTGGTGGCTCATTCAGTTAAGCTTCTGACTCTGGATTTCAGCTTAGGTCATGATCTCAGGGTCATGAGATCGAGCCCTGTGTCGGCCTCCACGCTGGGTGTGAAACCTGCTTAAGATTCTCCCTACCTCCTCCCCACCCTGCCCTCTCAAAAAAATAAAATAATTATGGGGTCACAGCTACAAACGTGGTACAGAGAAGTCCCATGTACTCTTCACCCAATTTCCCCCAAAAGTCACACCTTAGGTACTATAAAACAATATCGAAATGAGGAACTTGACCTTGGTACAATGGGTGTTAGAGTTCTGTGCCATCTGATCATGGATGTAGACTCATGTAACAAGGAAAGTATAGCACTATTTTATCAGTGGGAAAACAGCCCCCTCCACCACCATCAGCCCCAACCTCTGGCAATCGCTAATCTGTTTTCCATATCTACACACTTGTCATTTTAAGAAATTTTATGCCTGGAATCCTATAGTATGTGATGATTTAGTGTTGACTTTGTTGGCTCAACATAATGCCTTTCAGTTCCATCCAAGTTGTTACATGTATCAAAAGTTCATTCACTTTTTTAAAGGTTTGCCTCTAAATTCCAGTTATTAACATACAGTGTAATATTAGTTTCAGGTGTACAATATAGTGATTCAACACTTCCATACATCACCCTGTGCTCATCACAATAAATGCCCTACTTAACCCCCATCACCTGTATAACTCATCCCCCCACCCACCTCCCTCTGGAAACCATCACTTTGTTCTCTAGGGTTAAGAGTCTGTTGCTTGGTGTGTGTCTCTCTCTTTTCCCCCCATGCTCATTTGTTTTGTTTCTTAAATTCCACATATGCATGAAATCACATGGTACTTGACTTTCTCTGACTGACTTGTCCATCTTGTTGCAAATGGCAAGATAGCTCCATCCAAGGAGTTTTTTATTTGAATGATTGTATATTTCAGTTGCAAAATTTCCATGCGGTCCTTCTTTATATCTTCTATCCTTATATCGTCTGTGCTGAGAATCTCTGCTTTTGTCATTTGTTGCAAGCGTGTTCTTCATTGCTCGCAGAAGCATTGTTATGTTAGCCGTTTTAAGATCTTTCTCAGGGGCACCTGGGTGGCTCAGTCGGTTGAGCATCCGACTCTTGATGTCAGCTCAGGTCATGATCTCAGGGTTATAAGATCGAGCCCCGTGTCAGGCTCCGCACTGGGCATGGAGCCTGCTTGAGATTCTCTCTCTCTCTCCCTCTGCCCCCCACCACTCGCCCACATGTGCAACGGCTCTCTCGCTCGCTCTCTTAAAAAAAATCGTTGTCAGATAATTCTAACATCCATATCACATTGGTGTTCACATTTGTGGATTGTCTTTCTCACTCAGGTTGAGGTTTTCCTGTTTCTTGGTATGATGAGTGATTTTCCACTGAATCTTGGACACTTTGGGTGATATGTTATAAGACGTGGGATCTTACTTGCAGTTTTGTGTTTTAACTGGCCTCCCCAGACACATGCTCATTACTTCCAGTGGGAAGGAAGGCCAGGTTTTCCACCCATCCTCTACTGACATCCAAGATGGGGGAGGCTTCTCTTCTTGTTACCCCTGGGCGGGGGGGACTACGATTCCGGCTCCCCACTCAGCCTCCTCTGATACCACCCCAGCGGGGTTTCACGTACGGTCTGGGTATGGGGGCAGTCTGCTCCCCACTCTGCCCTGGTAGATGGAGGGAGGAGTGGGGCCGTGGGTTTTTTGGGTTATACACCTGGTGTAGAGCTTATATTCTCTGGAAGTTCTGTCTTGTTATGTTATTTCTATGTTGAGTTTTGTCTTGTTGTGTTATTTTTTTAACCCTTTTCTAGGTTGGCTATAGAGAGCAGGCTTTTCTTAAAGACTTTTTTGTTCATATCCATTGGTGTTTCCGAGTTGCCGGCTTCTCCAACACTCAGCTTGGAATAGATGAGACAAAACAAAATTAAAAAAAAAAAAAAAGGCAGGGCACTTGGGTGGCTCAGTCAGTTAAGCGTCTGCCTGAGATCATGATCTCAGGGGCCTGGGATCGAGCCTGGAATCGGGCTTCGAGTTGGTCTCCCTGTTCAGCGGGGAGTGTGCTTCTCCCTTCCTCTCTCCCTCTGCCTCTCCCCCTGCTCATGCTAGCTCTCTCTTTCTCAAATAAATAAATAAATAAAGTCTTTTAAAAAATTAAAATTAAAATTAAAAAATTTTTTTAAATGGCAAAAACAAAAACACAGGCAGAAATGAAGTCACCTGACAGTAATCTCTCAAATGCCAGGGTCCCTAGCTAGCTTGGCTTGTCTTCCCACCTTTCGGAGTCTCCTATATATACATACAGAGTCTATATATATATAGAGAGAGAGATGATGTCCAGGGTTTTCAGCTGTTCTGTCCACAGGACGAGTAGGGACAATTATGTCTGCTCCATCTTTCCACCCAACTTTTAGTTACCATGATTTCATAACATGCTTCAAATTTCTAGTTGGGCTAGCCTTCACTCGTTCCTCTTATTTTTCAGTTATCAAAGCTCTTTTGTGTGTTTTCTCCAGGTGAACCCCGATATTATTTTAAGCTCCAAAAATAAGAGTGTAGCTACGAGTGTTGGTGCCTTGTTCATTTTATAGATTAATTCAAGGAGAATGAGCATCTCCTCCATGCTGAACCTCCGTCTCCCTCTCCGAGAACAAGGATGCCTTCCAGGGTGCTTGCCTTCTCAGTACTCCTCGGTAGAAGTATTTGAAGTTCTCTTCATGGAGATCCTTTGATTTCTTGTTGAGTTGACTCTTGAGTGCTCTGTCCTTTCTTAGAGCAATTACAAATGGAACGCCTTTCTAGGCTGCCTTCCTCACTGGTTATTCTTCGTATCTGGGAATGCCATTCATTTTTGCACGTTACATTTATATCCATCCACTTTGGTGTATTCGCTCATTATTTCTAGTGGTTTGTAGTTTATTCTCATGGATCGGAGGTATCAAATCCTAGCATGTGTTAATAATTATATTTTTCACGTTCCATTCCAACATTAGCATTCCTTCCTTTCTTGTGGCCTCCCAGAAAACTGTTCCGTACTGGTGGTGATGGTGGTGTGTCCTCATCTGGTTCCTGACTTTAATGGGGGTGCTTTCAGCATTTCAGCGCCAGGCATGACAGCACGTTGGACTGTGGTTTGCAAACACTGTTTTTTAATCATGGAGCGGAGAGGACTCACCTATGCTCTTCTCCCTCTTATCGCCATGTCATAAACCAGGCATGAATCCCAAAAGCACTTACACATAGAAAAACCTTGCCATCTGGAGATTTAAAAACACTCTCCTAAATAACTAGTGGGTGAGAAAGAAAATTCAAGGATGGAATCATAGTCTGTTTAGAGAATAATCTAAACAAGAACCGAGCGGTATTAATGGGAAATCTTGGAACATGTCACCACGTAAGCCAGCTTGAGGGGATATACTGACTCATTGTATTGACTTGGAACCAAGGCAGCAGAAGCCTTAGGATGCACTGGCCTCATGGCAGAGCTGGGGTTCACCGTCATCATTTCCCAGAGCAAACACAGGACCAGACACACTGCAGACAACGCAAACCCTTCTGGGGCTCGGGCTGCTGATGGCCAGTGCTCACAGCCTGCAGTGCCCATGGGGCCAGTGAAGACAGTCTGTAAGCGGGGTACAGGGGGGTCACCTGGCTGAGCTCAGGGAGGAACCACCCTGACCGAGGTGTGGGGGCTCCACTGGTCATGTGGTATCAATAGAAGCAAAAGGACCAAGGCTGGTGAATGATTTCCTTCTCTTTGCTAAATTAAAGCAAAATGCAGGTTAGCAGCCCGGTGACCTTTTTCTCATGCTGGTGTCCCCAGTAGAAGGGGAGAGTTACTGCTCGTGTCCCCTGGGTGTGGACCCAGGTCTGTGTGAGAACCCCAGGGTCTCCCCATCCTCAATATTGTGTGGACATCTGCATCTCTGAGGGGTGTTAGAAACAGGGGTCTGGTTATCAATGATCTTTGTGCCCCTGTAGGACCACTGGTCTCTGTCCCGTAGCATGATTTATTGAGTACCTGCTGTATATGGTGAGAGTTGGGGTCACCATGGAGCCAACAGTGGCTGGGCGGGGGGCCGGTCTGGGCTCATCTCACACTCCTTCCTCATTCCATATCCCACCACAAGGAGTTACCTGTGTTTCCCCCAAATATTTCATGTTATTTCAGACCTCAGTGCCTTTGCATATGCTGCTCTTTCTGCCTAGAATGCCCTTCTCTTCCTGGTAGACTCCTTCTTGCAGACTCAGCTCAAGTCTCTTCTTCCATGAAGTGTGCCTTGCCCAACAGCATTGATTCCTCTTCTGGATGCCACCACAAAGGTGGGGCCTGCTTCTGCTCACGGACCACACCGCATCTATTTCCATGTCCTTAAACTGAGCTGTGGTCCTTTGTTGTTAAGTGAAATGAGTGGATGGATGGGTGGATGAAGGGTGACAGCAATTATTATAACCAAGTGCATTACTAAGGCCCCCACACGCAGTAGCATGGCCCCTCCTTCTGATGAGCATGGTCCCCAATGGGGGATCCGGGGAGGGAACCCCAGAATTGGAGGCAGGCCCCGCCTGGCACACAGTAGGCTCTCAGTGAGGCTGCTGTATCCTCTGCTTGTGTTTGCCATGTAGATGGAGGCAGGGTAGGTATGACGGGCCGCGGGGAGACATGGGCTGCAGGACACCGCGACATGAGCCTCTGTCTCCTTTGCCTTTCTCTTTCTGGGAATCTCACCGAAGGCAAGACAAGACCCTTTGAACTTCCCTTTAGAAAAATCTCTTGTTCTTTTGAGGCTTTGGTTGTGAGGAGCTGGACGAGCCTGTGGTTTCGGAGCCTTGGTGGTAGCCTCCCACATCTGTCACTTTCTGGGTTGCCCCCGAAGGCTGGAAGGCGCCTTCCAATCCCCGGGTTTTTCTCAAAGACATTTGTTTTTCTCTTTCTCTTGTCCTCATGTTGTCTTTCTTAGAAAGTGTTGCAGATTCTGGGCAGAGTTGGAACAGAGGGAGGTGGCCTCAAACAGTCGCTGCACATTTGGGAAGCATCCCGACCCCTCGGGGCGCTGCGTCTTCAGATGACTGCAGGGTGTCGGGTCTCAGGTCTCGGCCTTTGTTTCCGGGGACCAGACCTAATGCTCAGGCATTTTGTCTGAAAGCAGCGGTTTGCACATCGTGAGCCCGGCGTGTCCCCGAGAGGGGCTAGGACTCAGGAGGTAGGCGGACCCAGGCTCCAGGGTTTGAGCCTGGCATTGGCTGGGCAAACCCCATCTCTACAATGGGAAGAATAATCCTGCCCTGAAGTGGGTGTTGCAACAATTGAGACTATGCCTTTAAACTCTCCCAGGGATGGGGCGCCTGGGTGGCTCCGTCGGTTAAGCCTCTGGCTCTTGGTTTTGGTTCAGGTTGTGATCTCAGGGTCATGAGATCAGCCCCATCAGACTCTGCACTCAATGGGGAGTCTGCTTGGGATTCTCTGTCTCCTTCTCTCTCTCTGCTCCTCCCTCCCCTCATGCTTGTGCACGCTCTCTCTCTCTCTCTCAAATGAAGAAATCTTTAAAAAAAAAAATTAACTCCCCCAGGGGAGAAAGAAGTAGTGGCACTTATTAGCACCCACCTGTATGTGAGGGAAGCACAGATATGGTGGATGAGAACCTCCATTCACGTCTGGCTCAGCCACCATCAGCCGAGGGACCTTGGTCAGGTTCTTTCTCCTGTATCTAGGTCGCCACTTCAGTAAATCGGGAATAAACCTGAGCATTCGGTGAGATAACCCATGAAGAGCTCTAAGGACCACGTGTGGCACGCAGTGCTAGTTCGATATGTGTGTGACGTGTAGAAAACCTCAGTAAATTGCACTTTCGGTCACTTCTCACCATGAAAATCATTCTATCATTTTGATCTGGCAGTCAATGGATAGCGTATGGATTTTAAAAAGACCAAGGCAACTGACACTACTAAGTGTTAGCAAGGATGCGGAGCAACTGGAACTCTCGTGCGGTGCCGGCAGGAATGCAGAATGGTGCGGCCACTCAGCAAGCATCCACCCCTCACGTGACTCTGGGGTCCCACGCTTAGGGCTTTACTCAGGGAGGCTGAAACCTTACGTTCACACCAGGATCTGGATGCGGATGTTTATAGAGCAGGATTCGTAATTACCCCAAATTAAAAATGACCTAAATGGGAACGCCTGGGTGGCTCGGTCGGTGAATCATCTGCCTTGGGCTAAGGTCACGATCCCGGGGTCCTGGGATCGAGTCCCATGTCGGGCTCCCTGCTCAGTGGGGAGTCTGCTTCTCCCTGTCCCTCTGTGTGTTCTCTCTCTCTCTCTCAAATAAATAAGCAAACAAATAAATAATCTTCTTTTAAAAATGACCTAAATGTCCCTCAGATGGGGAATGGATAAACAGAGGTCTGTCCCTATAGCAGAGTACCTCTCGGCAGCAAAAAGGAACGAGCTGTTGATACGCACAACAACATGGGTGAATCTCAAATGCACGACGCCAAGTAAAAGAAGCTGGACTGGAAAAAAAAATCACGGTACACACTGTAGGCTTGCACTTCTATGACATTTTGTAAAAGGCAAAGCGGTAGGGACAGTGTTTGAAAGCGGGGAGTCCAAGTGGTATGTGTACGCTCACGTTCACAGACGTTGTATTCACCATAACCAAACAGGGCAAACAACCCACGTGTCCATCCGTAGATGAATGGACAAACAAAATGCACACACTGGAATTTGTTTAAAGTTTTTTTTTTTTTTGAAGATTTTATTTATTTGAGAAAGAGTGAGAGCGAGCATGAGCAGGGGCAAGGCAGAAGGGGAGGGAGATGCGGGCTTCCTGCTGACCAGGGAGCCCGACGTGGGGCTCGATCCCCAGACCCTGGGATCATGACCTGAGCCCAAGACAGACACTTCACCAACGGAGCCACCCAGGCACCCCACAGACCATGGAATAGTATCCGGCCTTAGAAAGGAAGGAAATTCTGACATGTACAACAACATGGACGAACCTGGAGGATATTATGTTAGATGAAACAAGCCAGACACAGAAAAGACAAACACTGAATGATTCCACTTGTGGGAGGTACCTGGAGTTGTCAAATTCATAGAGACAGAAAGAAGATGGCTGGTTGCCAAGGGCTGGGGAATGGGGGAATGAGGAGTTACCATTTAATGGGTACAAAGTTTCTGCTTGAGATGATGAAAAAGTTCTAGAGGGGCTCCTGGGTGGCTCAGTCGTTAAGAGTCTGCCTTCGGCTCAGGGCGTGATCCCGGCGTTGTGGGATCAAGCCCCACATCAGGCTCCTCTGCTATGAGCCTGCTTCTTCCTCTCCCACTCCCCCTGCTTGCGTTCCCTCTCTCGCTGGCTGTCTCTCTCTCTCTCTCTCTCTGTCAAATAAATAAATAAATAAATCTAAAAAAAAAAAAGTTCTAGAAATAGATCATGATGATGATTGCACAACACTGTGAATATACTTAATGGCTGAATTATAACAGTTAAAATGGTACATCTTATGGTACGTAAGTTTTACACTAAAGAGAGAAGCAGTAGGCAATTGCCAGGGGTGAAGGGTGAGGAGTTGGGTCAGACAAGGGAATCAGGGGGGTGACAGAGCTATTCTGAACCTCTGATGGTCATGGTGGTCCCATGACTACTCATTTGTGTAGACCAAAAGGAAGGCATTTTACTCAATGTAAATTTAAAATTAAATTAAAAAAAGAAGAGGCATTCCAGCTGGGCTCTGACTCTTCTTTTGGTTCATTCGTTTAGCCCACAAATATTAATTAACTCCACCTGCACACGAGGCCCAAGCCATGTTCCCCAGAACCCTAGGGTTGGCCGTGGGGTGGATCCCAAGACAGATGAGCCCAAGGAGATGAGAACAGTGTGGCCGCCTTAGTGTAATTTTGATAAAAAATCACCAGCTGAAAGCTGGTGGCTCTGGTTGCTTTAATACCATCTCAAGTCATTTTTAGTTAAGTATGTGTGTACATCATCCACCTCCTTTGATGCTCCGGTCTTAAACCATCTCTGGTTTATGCTTTTGTTTGCGGGTTTCCTTACCCTGCCCCCCATCCTTGAGCGGGGCTCTCTGAAAACTAGGGAGACAGTCCAGGTTTTCAGGGCTTCCCTCGGCAGGCCACTGCCTTCAGCCTGCTGCCAGCCACTCCCTCCCGCCTGCCCAGAGATCAGCTAAAAGAGACAGCTAAGCTGCAAGGGAGAGTGGCTGGCTTCAACAAAAAAACAGAGGGTATCGGCTGAGGACGCTTAAAGGCTCCCTGGGCTGTGCTGGCTCCAGGCATGGCTGGATCCAGCAGGTAATTCGTAGCCTGTGGATTCTCCATCTCTATCTTTATCTTTTTTTCTTCCTCTTTTTCCCAGTCCAGCCCTTTTTTTGCCTCCTGACCTCTCTCCTCCATGCTGACTGTTCACAGCCTCAGCGCCTCAGCTAGGCCCCCTGGGGAGACCTCCTGGGGAGAGACACCATACTCCCTCCCGGAAGTCATTTAGCTTTCAAGATTTTCCTCCTCAGGTACACTCTCTCAGCCCAGCAAGAGTGCTTGAGGCCACAGGCCCAGGGCCCCCACCCCCATCTGTGCTCATGCAGACCCTATGAGCCCATTGCTACAGACTGTGACTGAGCAAACATCCCAGTGAGAGACACAAAACACAATTGTTTTTCTGTATCTTCTTCATTCATCTGCTTCACAGGCCCTGCAGAGTGTCCACTGCACGCCAAGCTGCCCGGGGGCCAGCAATACAAAGACGAAAACATTGCTCCTGCCCTCAGAGCCCATGTTCTGAAGTGAGGCAGATCTGGAGAAAAAGGCATGCTCCGGAGTCCCTTTTATGTAAGAACAGCAGGGCCCAGAAAAAGGCCTTTGAATTTCATTGCAATGAGTCAACACAGGGACTCACTGGAACTAAATCTTGACAATAGAGACCAAAAACAAAGTCATTTTTGTAATTTTATCCCACATTTAATAATGTTTAAGTTATCATTTCAATTCTGGGAGAATCTTTTTAATGAAAAAGGAAGGATTGTGGTGCCTGGGTGGCTCAGTCGGTGAAGGGTCTGCCTTTGGCTCAGGTCATGGTCCCAGGGTCCTGGGATCGAGTCCCGCATTGGGCTCCCTGCTCAGTGGAGAGTCTGCTTCTCTCTCTCCCTCTGCTGCTCCCCTGCTCATGCACACGTGCTCGTGCGCTCTCGCTCTCTCTCAAAGAAACAAGATCTTTAAAAAAAAAAAAGAATGATTTTTGGTTGAATTTTACTGCTCAAGTTATGAGAGAGCTCAGTAAGGTTTTTTTTACATTTGAATGTCACAGCAGGTTAATAGAATCATTCATGCACCAGCATTCAGGGACTGCTATAATCTATTTCCCCGTAAGTCTTTCTCGATCTTCTGTTCCCCTGAATCACTCTTGGAGCGGCCATGGTGCCCTTCCCCTTGGCTTGCTTCCCTTCTTGGGCTGTTACTGGGCTCACTCAACAGAGCTAGTGCCATGTCTGAATGCCTTGGTGCCTAATCTAAGCAATTCTCCAACTTCACTCTCTTCCATGTCGTGAAAGTCTGTGTCGTTTTTTTTTTTTTTTTTAAGATTGTATTTATGTATTTGAGAGAACAAGAGCAAGGGGAAGAGCAGAGGGAGAGGGAGAAGCAGACTCCCCATTGAAAAAGGAGCCCGACACATGGGGCTCCATCCCAGGACCCCGGGATCATGACCTGGGCCGAAAGCAGACACTTAACCGACTGAGCCACCCAGGCGTCCCTTAAGTCTGCGTCTTTTGACAAGGTTTGCAATTTCTCTGGCCGTGGGTTTGCATACGATTTACAGTCACAAATACCCTCCTCCAACAGCAGGTGCATTGCCAATATACAGGGGTCATCTGGACACAGATAAGACCGCAGATAAGACAGGTGAGTGGGCACAGCTGCAGATGCCGACAGCCAGGGCTGATTTTATAAAGGGTCAGCTGAGTCGTCACTATTTGCGTTGTGACGATTTGGGCTTCTCTCTATGGATTGTCACACTGGGACCCACCACACAGTGCCCGAGTTTTTCTCCTTCTGAAAGAGAAGTCTGACCCACTGCAGCATTAGGGCCTTACCCCTCCCCAATATCAGTCCAGAAGGGCCTCCAATGAGACCCCATATGGCCAATGCTGGTTCACATCTCAAAGGCTTCGTCCACACCTTCTCCTCCCCCTAGGACACTTCTCCCGTGGTTCCCTGACATCCATCTCCTCCTTCCAGACCCTGCCCAAGGGCCTCTTCTTTCAAGAAGCCCTCCCTGCTTACCCTGGCACGCCGACCCCTCCTTCCCGGGCAACGCAGGCCACGTGGCAGCCCCTCTTTTGCAAACCCCCCCCCCAATCAACCACATCTGCCTCCTTCACCATACTCCTCGTGAATCCCCAGGACCAAATGCAGAATACGTCTTCGGTCGCATAAAAGGCAGGAAGAAGGGAAGGTACCCACATTTTTTGTCTAGGGGAAGTGTAGCCCTTGAGCCTAAAACCCTCCCCTCAAGCTCTGGGTGGCCCGAGCAATGAGGATGTGCTGTGGTCTGGGACCCAGGGTGCTCCAAGCCTGCTCGCACATCAGCGTTACCCGAAGCTGGTCAAACACAGGTTCCCAGATATCACCTCCCCGATTGTCCTCCAGCTGGTCACCAGAAATCGATTGTCTTATGGTACTGGAAGTCAGAGGTCCAGAATGGGTGCTCTCTTGGTGCTCAAATCAAGGAGTAAGCAGGGCTGGTTCCTCCAGGAGGCTCTCAGGGAGAATCCATTCCTCTTCCGGCTTCTGGAAGCCAGCCGCACTTCTTGGCTTGTGACCACATCACTCCACTGTCTCCTCTGTCATCACATCACCTTCTCTCTGACCTCCTGCCCCCTCTTCTCATAAGGACCCTTGTCATCCTGGATAACCTTGAATAATCTTCCCATCGCACTCTGCTAGGTTTAATCCCATCTGCAAAGTGCCTTTGCTCCCCAGGGCCACAGCCAAATACCGCAGACTTGGTGGCTTTATTTTTTTTTTTAAGATTTTTCTTTTGTGATAGAGAGAGAGAGCACAAGCAGGGGGGAACAGCAGGCACAGGGAGAAGAAGGCTCCCCGCTCAGCGGGGAGCCCGATGCAGGTCTCATCAATCCCAGGACCCTGGGATCATGACCTGAGCCAAAGGCAGATATTTAACTGACTGAACCACGCAGCACCCCAAACTTGATGGCTTTAAACAACAGAAATTTATTTTCTGTTCTGGAAGCCACAAGTCCAAAATCAAGGTGTTGGCAGGGCCATGCTCCCTCCAGAAGCTCTAGGCAAGAACCCCTTCTTGCCTCTTCATAGCTTCTCAGTGGTTGCTAGCGATCCTTGGCATTCTTGGCTGAGAGCTAAATCACTCCGGTTTCCGCCTCTGTCTTCACGTGGCTGTCTCCCTCTGTGTGTGTCTGTGTGTGTCTCTTTCTCCTTATAAGGACACCAGTCATAGGGGATTTAGCGCCCACCCGGAGCCAATATGACCTTGTCTTCACTGATTACACCTGCAAAGACCCTTTCCAAATAAGGTCGTGTTTGGAGGTTTTGGGTGGGCATGCATTTTGAGGAACTCAGCACAGCCCAGCACGTCATAGAGAGGGAAGATACTCACAGGGTCAGGGGATTAGGGCATGAATATTTGAGGGAGTTGCTGTTATGCCTGCCACATGAATCCTCACGACAATCGGATGGGAGGCAGGAGGTACAGTTTTCTCCACGTCTCAGGCAAGGGAACCAAGGCACAGAGTGGGGAATGGACTTGTCCAAGGTCACACAGCTGGTAAGGAGCAGAGCCGGGACATTGAGCCTGGTTTTATGACGCTCAGCCTGGTGTGGTCACCACCTGCCGCAGCTGTGTGCCTGACCCAGAGCCAGGCTGAGCCCCTCGGCCCCTCCTCACCGAGGGGCCCCCAAGTAGCTGTGCCTCTAACAGGCAAAAGAGGTCAAGAGTGGCTGCCACGTGCCCCGGGGCCCGGGAAGAGGGAAGTGATATTTATCAAGCCCTCCCTCGTTCCAGGCACTTCCATGTGTCACCTGATTTAATTTCTACAAACAGCCCCGAAGTGTCAGCATTATTAGCCCCATTTTACAGACGAGAAAGGTGAGGTACAGAGATACTGGTTGACTGGCCCAGAGTTCGTGTTTAGTAAATGGCCAGGCTGTCTTGTCAGTGGGCCCTCGGTGGTCCCACCAGCCTGGCCGTGTGTGGCAGAAGTTCTGTGTCCCCTTCCTGGACTCTGTGTGCACAGCTGGCACAGAGCGGGGGGCACAGCTGACCGGGCTGCCGGGCGGGCTGTGTCCCAGAAAGCCTCCACCCCGGGGACAGGTGGCCCCGCGGCGCAGCATCGCTGACGGCTGCTCAGGGCACACCGGGCAGGCCCCAGGCTCAGCTGTCCTGCTCCTTTGAAGTCCACGCCAAGCAGCTCTGGGCAGGAGCCCGGAGTACTGACCAGGGAGGGGAGAGAGCCTGAGGGGCGGAGGGGAGCGGGGGAGGGGAGCCGCAGCTGGGGTGGGCGGGGCCAAGAGCCCCACGCAGCTTAAGCGCCTTCAGCTCCAGCTCTGCTGAGTCCGGTGGCCCTTGAGCAGGACCTGGGGGGCTTGTGATTCCAGCCCCACTGGATTTATTCTCAGCTTGTCACCTCAGGGGGCCATTTCGTCTCCCTGGGCCTCAGTTTCCCCTTTGGGAGCCTGAGACGGGAAGGCTGCCCACATCCTCCTCCTCTCCCTGTTGAGACAGGCACAGGCCCCGGGGGAGAGGGGGGTTGAGCTTTGAGCCAGAAATGCTAGTTCAGGCTTATTTCCTGTTTCTCCAAGATGTGACTCTCCAGGCTACATGGGCCTTGGAACAGGCGCGACGCCACGTGTAGGCCAGAACCCCAGGGCTTTGGAGATGAACTCGTGTCTTGGAGCAGAAGAGTCCCTGACCCTCGGAATATGGTCTTGTCCTTTGGAGATCTTCAGGGAGTGAGCCGGAGAGGGTGGGTGAAGCGACAGGTGGCAGATGCCCCTCCCATCGCAGCCTCGCACCGGCCCTTGGGGAGCTCCAGGACTCACAGGACACATGAGGACTGTGCCTGTGCCTGCCTTTGGGATCCTTGTCTCCTTCGGGCACATCTGGGGCCTTTCCTGCCTCCTCCCCTGATAGTGCCCCAGCCTCTACCCTCAGCTCCCTGCACTGCGAGTGTTGGGGGTCTAGCTACACTGCGTACCTCCCGCCTTGGGACAAGGGGTTCTGTCCTGCCCTTCCTTCCCCGCCACGGTGGGCAAGCTGGTGGTAGGTCCGCCCACCCTTCGGTGTCCTGGGGACGGTGGTTGAAAAGAGGGGGGAGAGTCTTGATTGACAGCTGTTACCCGTTATCCACTCACCTGATTGGTGCCAGGACACCTTTCGAGCCAAATGTTGTAGGCACTTTGGACAAAATCATGTAACGGGACACGGTATGGGGTTAGAAGACCTAGTGTGAGCTGTTCTCTGGTATGTGCCCACCAGGGTCCCCGGGCTCTCGTCCTCTGCAAAACCCAGGCGCCCCAGCGGGTGATTTCAAGCATCCGGCGAGCTGGTGGAGGGCAAGACACTGGAAAATGCTCATACGGTGTGGGGAGCTGCAATAATCAGGGCTGGGGCGCCTGCTTGGCTGGCTGGCACCTGCGGTTTGCCCCCGTGTGGCCCGGCTCCATTTGCACCGGCTNNTGGGCCGCCGTGCTCATCGACACTTCCTCCATGCCGCTGATCGCCGGCCTTGTGTATCCGCTGTTGGTAGCTGTCTGGACTTGGACTTGAATGTCTAGATTTGGAGCATGCCGAGCCCACCCCGGGCTTCTGGTTGCCAGGTTGATATTACCTTAGTTCTTTGACACTGAAGATCTCTCTTTTTTTTTTTTTTAATTTTTAATTTTTTTAAATTTTTTTTTTAAAGATTTTATTTATTTATTCGACAGAGATAGAGACAGCCAGCGAGAGAGGGAATACAAGCAGGGGGAGTGGGAGAGGAAGAAGCAGGCTCATAGTGGAGGAGCCTGATGTGGGGCTCGATCCCAGAACACCGGGATCACGCCCTGAGCCGAAGGCAGACGCTTAACCACTATGCCACCCAGGCGCCCCATTGACACTGAAGATCTCTTGACACAGCTGTGTTTCCAAACCTTGCTCCTGTGGGGCAGGAAGCATTCTAAAAATGATATAAATTCAGGACAGGCTTCTTTAAATAAACGAGGAGAGGCCAAACGACCAAGCCCAGCACCTCCGTCACCGACCCCCCCACCCTTGCAGACAGGCAGATCCCCATGAGCCACCCACCTCTTATGGGGACAGTGGTTCCTAAGTCCTGCCCGGGGCCACATCTTGGCAGTCACCCTCATCAGATGAGTGATCTGGTTCCAGGGACAAGTGGTGGAGGCAGGTGTCAGATGCAAGGGGATGGAGGGTTCTCCTCAACAGGGTGGTGTGGCTTCTCCTCCCTTTTTCCAGAAGGCCAGCCAGGACTGCTCTGTCTACATAAACATCAGCTCTGCTGTCCGGCTTATGTTGCGCCGTCCCGTGGCCTTGGATCGCAGGGAGAAGACAGAGAACTTATAACTCCCACTCATTTGTGCTTCTGCCTCTATTAAAAATTCCTCATGGTCTGACGGTTAGTGCCTGGGGGTGTGTGTCTGCGAACAGTCCTGTTTGAGGTTTGTTTTAAGATGCGTCCCTAAGATACAGTTCCTTTGATTTTTAGGAGAAAGATGGGAACGCGGTGGGCATGTTGTTGGAAAGATACAAGATGAGTGTGCCCTGAGACTCCCGTGGGCCAGAGTGTGGTGCTGGCTCGGCCTCGAAGATGGGGTCTATTCTGTAACAGCCTTACCGAGATATCATTCCCTTACTGTACGGTCAACACCCATGAGTGGAATTGCCGGGTCATGTCATAGTCTCTGTTTAAACATTCGAAGAGCTGCCAGACCGTTTTACGAAGCTGCTACACCATTTTACCTTCCCACAAAGAAGTATATGAGGGTTCCAATTTCTCCACATCTCACCAACATTTACTATTATCTGCCTTTCTGATTCCAGCTATCCTAATGGGTATGAAGTGGTACCTCATTGTGGCTTTAATTTACATTTCCCAGATGGCTGATGATGTTGAATATCTTCTCATCTGCTTATACTGGCCATTTGTGTATCTTCTTTGGAGAAGTCTCTATTCAAATCCTCTATTTTTTTTAAGATTTTATTTTTAAGTAATCTCTACATCCAAGGTGGGGCTCGAACTTACGACCTTGAGATCAAGAGTCACATGCTCTACCAACTTAGCCAGCCTCTCTATTTTTTAATTGACCTGTTTGTGTTTTTATTGTTAAATTGTGAAAGTTCTTTATATATTCCAAATACAAGTCAGTGGGTTGCCTTTTCACTTCCTTGATGGTATCTTTTAAATCACAAAAATTGTTTTGTTTTTTTAAAATTTTGATGAAATCCAGTATATCCATATTTTTCCTTTTGTTGCCTGTGTTTTTGGTGTCCTATCTAAGAAACATTACCTAATCGAAGGTCGCTAAGATTTCACCTATGTTTTTTTCTAGGATTTTTATAGTTTTAGCTCTTATATTTAGGCCTCTGATCCATTTTGAGTTGATTTTTTGGATATGGTGTGAGGTAGGGGTCCGACCTCAATCTTTTGTATGTGGATGTCCAGTTGTCCCAGACTCATTTGTTGAAAAGACTGTTCTTTCCCGCATTTAATTGTCTTGGAATCCTTGTCAGAACCAGAGGTTTTAAGAACCTTCCTGAGTGCAGGACAACAGCCACCACGACATGGCCCACGGGTGCCTGGGGGCACACACAGTATTGGGAGGTCTTGCAAGGCCCTCTGTTGATTTGTCTCTGCTTTACAAAGCCCTGTGCACTTTGTGGGTGGGAACAGGGTGGGTATTTGGGCTGGAAGACCCTTGCAAGGACAGCTGGTTAGAATGGACGGTATCAACTGTTCCTTTTCATGGACATGCCTCTGTGCCTGAGAAGGAAGTGTGTCTGACCAGGGAAGGCTGCATGCACCATGCCTGATGTCCACAGACATCTGCTGTCCACAGGCAATCTGCTACAGAGTGCCGTGCCTCCCTGCTCCTCAATGGCCTCCCCAAGCTGGCCATAGCAAGGTGACTGTGTGTGCCACCATATTGGGACAGTTCCAATTGATGCATAGTCTTCCTCCCTTGAAATATCTTGGTTTGGATGATAAATCAGGGAGTCACCTGCTCATAGAGCAAGGACTGGGATGAGAATGTCCGTGGGTCCCAAACCGTGCCCTCGGAATCCGAGGCCACCCTTTGCCCTGCCAGGGAGAACTGAACTTACATTTCAAAGTTAAAGCCTCAGCAGATGCCGTCCAGATCCCACAAAGCCACTGCGAGCACAGTGGTTGGCAGGATGCGTAGCCTCTGCGGGCTCCCCTGGCAGAGAACCCGTCTGTGGGAGCCTTTGGGATTAGCCCCAGTGGAGAGCTTACCGGTATGCTGGCCTGGAGAGCCTGGTTCTACTTCCGAAAGGGTCAGGAGGGCCAGATGTGGCTGCCACTGCCCATGCCACCTGCGTGTGCCCATCCCACAGCCTCAAGAAGTACAGGACCTGAAACTCCTTGCCGCTAAATGATGAATAGACATGTCTGGAGGATCTCCAGCCCCTCCCCCCCCCAACAAGAGGGGAAAGGCATCTCCCCATAGGAGGGAATAATGTGTTTTTGCTTTTTTCGTTAAGCCAACACTCTTTTTCTTTTCTTTTCTTTTCTTTTCTTTTCTTTTCTTTTTTATGATTGTATTTATTTGAGAGAAAGAGGGAGAGAGAAAGAGTGAGGGGAGGAGGGCAGAGGGAGAGGGAGAAGCAGGCTCCCCGCTGAGCAGAGAGTCCCATGCGAGACTCGATCCCAGGACCCCAGGATCATGACCTGAGCCAAAGGCAGATGCTTAACCGACTGAGCCACTCAGGTGCCCCGCAACTCTCTTTTTCTCATTGTTTTAGTTTTCTTAATTTTTTTTTAAGTAATCCCTGTGCCCAACATGGGGCTCAAACTCACGACCCTGAGATCAAGAGTCACACACCCCACCAACTGAGCCAGCCAGGCACTCCCTTAATGTGTTTTTAAAATTGAAACATAATTGACATACAGCATAATATTAATTTCAGGTGTGCAACAGAATGATTTGGTGCATATTGCAAGATGATTGCCACAATAAGCCTTGTTAACATCCATCACCACACAGAGGTACAAAAAATGTTTTTCTTCTCATGGGAACTTCTGAGATCTCCTGTCTTAGCCACTTTCAAATATACAATGCAGGATTGTAAATACGTTGCATCCCCAGGACTAATGAATCGTATAACTCAAAGTTCGTACCTTTGGATCCCCTTCACCCATTTCACCCACCCCTTCCCGCTCCCCAGGATGGTGTTATATACACACCTAACTAATGCAAAGCCCGCTCTAATTTGGCGGGGGGGGGGGGAGTCCAGATGGAGTAGCAAAAAAGAGAAAGAACTAATTTGAGCAGTGCCAGCAAGTGCCCCCTGTGGGGAGGGAGGAGAATGTGCAGCGCACCCCCACCCCCACCCCAGGTCGGGGGTGGGGGCATCAGCTCCTGAGAGCCCTGTGAATGTCTGATCATCCGAGCGAGGGTGGAAGTTTTCATACAGCTTATCCTTTAAGCGCAAACCGAAGAATCATGTCTCGAAATGCAAATGTTGCCTTATGCTCTATATATCTGTCTACACTGGGGGAGACTGTGGGAAAATCCCCAATCACAAGGAGAGCAGGAGAGGGCTTCCCGGAGGAGGTGACAGGGAAGCTGTGTTGGGAAGAGGTGGAGGAAGAAGGAGGGAGCTTCCAGGCAGCAGGCACTTTGTAAAGCAAGTACTGAGGCAGTGGGAATGTGGAGGAAAGGAGGTGAGGCCAGGTTATGCAGGCTTCGATTGCTTTGATAAGGAATGTGAATTTTAGCCTTTGGTTAGTGAATCCCAGTTCAGTGTCCCTGAAACAGATTCATGAGATGCTCCTGGGACAAAGGGTTCCACAGTCACACAAGCTGGGGAGACCTCACATGCAACTCCTCCTCCCTGAATCTCCACCTTGGAAACTTACAAAACATA
Source organism: Ursus maritimus (assembly GCF_017311325.1). Classification (NCBI taxonomy): domain Eukaryota; kingdom Metazoa; phylum Chordata; class Mammalia; order Carnivora; family Ursidae; genus Ursus; species Ursus maritimus. The sequence goes on along the minus strand of NW_024426663.1, from coordinate 76,674,100 downwards.
TTAACATAGTAAAGGCCCTGAGAAGTCCTGCAGCAAACACCTTATTGACTAATTACTTGGGGTTTCCCTGAAACCATCCTGTAGCCTTTGTGCTCCACAGGAAATCTATCTCAGGCACTAGGGAGCCACTGCAGGTTTCAGTGCAAGGGAGTGACAGGGTCAGACGCCCCTGCTGTGTTGGAGGCAGGGAGTCCACAAGGTGGCTGGTCATACTGGCTACATCAGAAGGTCCATCTCGGTAGCTACCTGGATGTCTGGGAAGGACCCAGCAAAATCGCTCAATGGGGAAGGAGTTGACCAGAGAAAGCAGGAGAGACAAGTGAGAGCCCCAGGGCTTTTCTGATGCTACATCCCAGAGCCGCTCTGCTCTGGAAGCTGTCAGCGGCCACAGTCCCCTGGGATGTTCTGAGGCCTGGGAAGGAGCATCTGAAGGGCGTCTTCCTGCCACTCTGTGTTTACATTCAAGTAAGTGCAGGTCCTGTGTCCCGGGCTATTCCCTTGAAGGCTCCAACGGACACCTGCTTTGCCCAGAGCACATCTTTACCTTTCAAGGAGAGGGAAAACAGATCAAATCCAATACACCGCCAGACCACCCCAGCCCCCCCTAAATTCTTAAGCAGCATGGAGAGGACTGGATCTCTCTTGGGATTATCAAAACTCGCGCTCACAACACTTCTTGCATCTTAACCAGACCTGCGTGCTGGCAGAAGGCTCCCATGTCAGGTGTCTTCGAATAATTACCTGTAAAGCACGGGGACTCCGAGGCTGCAAACTGCCTATCCAGCTGTGACTTACAGGCAAATAAAGTCTCGGGAGAAGGGCCTCGCAGGCAGATTGCTTACTGCTCAGGATTTTCCATCCTGTTTCTGTGCAGCCGCCTCCGGACCTTCTTCCTGCCCTGGGTGTGGAAGCCCGGAGAGAGAGGGGACTTCGGCTGGGATGCCACGGCCCCACACACTGCTGGGGGTGGGGGGAGAGCTCAGGCTCGTTGCCGCAGCCACTCATTCATTCATCCTGTGTTTATTGAGTGTGGTGTGTGGCCTGAGCTTTGTAGTTGTGTTGGGGGTAAACGATGAACAGTCGTGAGCCTCCAGCATAACAGAGCTGAGCCCGCCGTGCAGGGAGACACAGCAGGCAAGTCCCGATCCCACCTGGAGAGGCTGGGGGCAGGAGGCCGAGCAGGGCTGATGCTGGAGTTGAAATCATTGGGGAGAAGTAGGAATGGGGGTGGTGGGCACTTTTGGGCAGGGGTGCTCTGGGGAGCGGGGGATACCCCGCGTGTGCAAATGCAGAGAAACCTGATTGAACACGGTGTCTTAAGGAGCTGGGAATGATTTGGTTTGACCAGAGCTTGACCTTTGAAGGGCATGTGGAAGGAGACGAGGCAGAGAGGTGGGGAGTCTGGGCCTGGGGGCTGGGGGGCTCGAGTGCCACGCTGGGGAGTGTGGCTCTTCTCCAGGCAGCTGTCTGCGGGGAGCCACGGAAGGTTCTCGGAAAGGGTCATTGTAAGCTGGCAGCCCCGAGACGGGTAAAACAAGAAAGGAAGGAAGGACCGGGGTGATGTCAGCTCCAGGGAGGATGAAGAGAAGCTTCCACAGCGAGAGGAGGAATGGGGTCATGGAGGGGTGGACAGCCAGAGCCACTGGGCAGAGATGGGCACAGGAGCCGAAGTCTGAGGGCCAAAGTGAGGTCTGCGTGGAGACATACACCGCACCCATGTGAGTAGTAAAATATTGGAAGCCACGTCAATGTCTGACGGATAAGGGAGAATGGCCAAGTAAATCATAGGTGGAGTGTGGAGCCGTGAAACGTTATGGTAAAGAAAGCCTGTGTCCCTTACAGCCACATGGAGTGTGGGTCTCGCCATCTCGTGGGGACCCCCCACCCAGGAACAGAGCCACAGCCCCTCCCCCGCCCAGAGGCCACAATTTCCTCTTAGGGTTTCCTGATGGGACAGGGACAGGAGGTGGAGGGACCCCTCTGCATTGCGGATGCTTCCCTCCCCTGGGGGCACGGGTGCCCCAGGTCTCAGTGACCTGCGGGGACAGGAAGTTCAGGGAGGAAAACAGACCCCCCCCACCCTTTTATCAAAACTCATTCCTCCACAGATGGCCACAGCTCTTCAGGTCAACAGGCTGGAAGCAAATGTCCAAAAATGGAAATATTGGTGCTAGGTCGGTGGGGTTGTGGGTGGGTCTTACTCCTAAAATTTCCTGGAATAATATATTGCCTTTTTCGGGGCGCCTGGGTGGCTCAGTCGTTAAGCGTCTGCCTTCGGCTCAGGGTGTGATCCCGGCGTTCTGGGATCGAGCCCCACATCAGGCTCCTCCGCTAGGAGCCTGTTTCTTCCTCTCCCACTCCCTATATATATATATATATATATATATATTACCTTTTTCATAATAATATTGAAAAAACCCGCACTGTACAAGTACAGTAGTACATAGCTGGCCACACGAGCATTCATTCTGCCATTAATGCAGCTACAAACTGGTAAATTCTACACGCCTCGCTTTCCTCTGCTCTGATACGAGCTGGGCAGTGCGCACAGATATCAATTTTCCAAGAAATGTCAGGTTTACCATGAGTGTAGGGGAAGTCGGTAAAATCTTATATTCAATCCAAGCTAGAGTAGATTGACTGAGCCTTTGAACGCCCTGGCGGCCCCCGTGGGAACTCTGATCCCACCGTCCTAGTTTGATTGTGGATGCCTTTGACGGTGGGCGTGGCTGTGCCTGGCTCTGGGCTTACGGTCTCCTTCATCAGGTCACTCTGGGAACCAGGTGTGGTCACCACCACCCCAAGAAGTTGTGACAGATGGCTTGGAGAGAGCCCACAGATAGCAAATCACCCATCTGTGGGGAGTTTCAGAGGAAGCACCCAGAAAAACTTCCTCGCCTGAACACATTTCGGGTGGGCCCATGCTGCTCTCAGGAGGACACGGAAAATGTGCCCATACCTCCCACCCCCCCCACCCCCGAGCAGAGGTGGGTACGGTTCCCAGACCCCTGAGAGTCCAGGGCAGGCTGGTCCAGGAAACCGAGGCAGCACCGATATTTCCATTTTGGGACATTTGCTTCCAGCCTGCTGACCTGAAGAGCTGTGGGCATGTGTGGAGGAATGAATTTTGATTAAGGGCTGGGGGGGGGTCTGTTTTCCTCTCTGAATTTCCTGCCCCCACAGGAGCAGAGGGCTCCCACCATCTCCCAGCCTTGCCCCCTCAGGAGAGGACCCTGAAAGGAAACAGTGGGCTCTAGGAGGGAAGGGGCTGGTGGCTCTGTTCCTGGGTAGGGGGAGCCCCTGGAGATGGGGAGACCCACACTCCATATGACTGTGGGTGGGACAGGACCCCCTGCTGTGAACCCCCACCCACACCCCCAGTACTTGTTCATGCAGCCACGAGTGGGCCGCCACAGAGGTCCCGCCCGTGTCAGAACGTGCTCAGGCTTTAGGGACTGTGCCCCTGGTGGGGGGTGGGCAGGGCCCCTCAGTAGGCCTGGTTCTAATGGGGGCAGGGAATGTGGGACTCAGCTCAGGAATGCAAGCCTGTCTACTGGCCTCTTGCTAACAGATTGTTATCAGGCTTTCCGTTACTGGGGGGACTGCACGCCCCACGCTGTGTCAGGACATTCCCCCTGCGGTACACAGTCTAGGCCGCTGTCCCAAGGGCACAGGGTGGGCCCTCCCTGCACGCCCCCTGTGAGCACCCACCCGGTAGATCACGGTGTTCCCTGGAGGCTCCTGGCTCTGACCTCAGCACACCTGAGAGCGAATCCAGGCCTGCCTCCCACCCCACTGAGCCTTGGTTTCCCCTCCTGCAAACCCTGACCTCCCAGGGTGGGCGTAGAATCCGCTCGGGAGAGGGGAGGGAGATGACGGTGCCCGGCGAGGGGTCACCATTGTGGGCCACCTGTCTTGCTGGCCCGGGGTCCCTTGGGCCCCTGGGAAGGACTTCACTCAAAACCATCTATGTGACCTCCGTAACGCATGGGCTCGGGAGCTTGAGGAGGAGAAACTAGCCTTTGAAAAGCCCTGGCCTTGGGTTTTTTTATTGTCGTTGTTGTTTTCCCACTTATTTATTTATTTGTCTATTTTTATTTAAGTTCAGTTAGCCAACACACAGCGCATCATGACTTTCAGATGTAGTGTTCAGTAAGTCCTCAGTTGCGTGTAACACCCAGGGCTCATCACATCACGTCGGGGCCTCATTTATGACCCAGATGAACGTCTCTGGGATTTCCTGAGGCTCGGTCTCATGTCAGGACTGAGAAGCCAACACCTCGTGAAATCTGTTCTATGAGAAAACAGCCAGTCCAGGTAGAGGCGGGGGCTGGTGTTGGGGTCGGGGGTGGGGGGACGGCTGTTGAAGCCACGCTGCTTGGCTGACTCTCGATTTCCAGTCCCGGGCGCAGCACGTTTGAGGGGTTGTCTGGGTTGACGCTGCTCGTGACACCTGTTATTTCTAAAATAGCACCTGTTGTTCTTGAAAACACCTTCTCGGTCAGCCTCATTGCATCACCGTTGCCCTTTTGTGATGAGGAGCGTCTCCGGAGAGGCGACTCTGCCCGGGGACACGGTGAAGCATGTGGCCCTTTGGTGGCACTTTGTACACGCACAGTGATGTGCAACGGTGGCCAACTTCCAGTTCCAGAACTCGGTCTTCGCCCTAAAGGGAAATCCAGCACCTTTTGCCATAACCCCAGCCCCTGACGACCACGAATCTGTGTTCCGTCCTGTGGGTTTAACTCTTGTGGACACTTTGCAAATGGATCCCTGTGATATGCGACCGTTGATGTCCTCTCCTTTTTCACCTGGCAGGATATTCTAGAGGTGCATCTTATCCTGAGGGCTGAATAATATTCGGTCGTAGGGGTTAGACCACGTTTTGTTTGTCCATTCATCCGTGGGGGGGCCTCGGGTTGTTCCTGCCTTGTCGCTATTGTGAACAACGGCTCCCAGGTCTGCGCTGGTGTGTACCCCGCTTCCCTCCTTGCCCCCTTCCCTCCGCACCCCCCTTGCAGCCCCTGGTTGTCAGCTGGGTTCACTTTACTTCCAGGCTGCCCTGAACCACAGCTGACATTCAGCTTTACGACTTTCCCCCTCGGGGGGCCTCTCGCCTGAGAGGGCTCGGAGGAAGGAGGTGGGGAGCAGGAGCCGAGTCCCAGAGGTAGAGACAGTTCCCAACCCATGAAGCCGCACTGGGCTCGTCCATCTGTCATCCTGGGTCCGGGCTCCCTTTTCCATCCCACACCTCTCTGGGAGTGAATGGGGCCTAGAACTTACTGATACCAGGGGGAGAGCACAGCCCCCATTAGGCTCAGTGTGACCCCAGGATGCAACCAGCTGGTCCAGCCACGCCCCCCAACCTTTAGAGCTGGGCTGGGCCCCCAGGGGCTCCTTGGCTCTGGCCACCAGTGGAGTATCCATGCGCCCCTCAGGTCCCTACTCCTCTAGGTCCTATGCCCCTGTCCCCTTCCCCAATGAGTCCCCTTCACTTGAAGCGGAGGAAGGAACAGGCGGGGTCGCCAACTTGAACCTCTTTCCGTGGTTATGGCAAAACGTCTAGACCTACATACAGAGGGTTGTCGAAAGAACGGATTCGAAACAAAGAAACCAAAAGCCCTGGAAAGTTGTTTTTTTTTTTTTTTTTTTTTTGCGCTCCTTCCCACGCTAACAATGCAACACTCCCTTTAGGCGATACGGGTGCCTCTGATCGGGAGCCAGGGTGCTTGCGGGCCCCAAACATCGTGCGCTGGGTCTCCATCCTTGCCAGCTGTGTGGCCTGGGGCGGACCAGCCAGCCTCTCTGGGCCTCAGCCTCCCGGCTTAGAAACCTCAGCCCCACAGGCCGTGTGCTGAAACCAGCTTCTCCAGGAAGACTCCAGGGTAGCGTGAAGCCCCCAGAATAGGGATCTCTACGGAGGTCAGACTGCGTCACAGAGAGACTCAGGGTGGAGACTTCGCCGCCCTCAGGAAGCCCCTGGATTCCCCGTGGGCGAGGGAATGTGCCAATTTGATCAAAGAAATCCAGGCCAGGGCATTATTGGAACATAATCCCCCTGGCCACTGCACTTCCTGGACCGAGCAAGGGACTTTCCAGGTCCTTAGGAACCAGGCACCCCCTTCACGTGCCCCTTTAGGTTTGAATCTCACCGTAGGAGGGCCTTGACGGTGCCTCTCCAGGCAGCCAGGAGAGCCTGCTGTGTGCCCTCCAGCCTTCCCTATGGACGGTGGGGAAGGCGGGAGCGGGCAGCCCCCCACCATAGCTCATGCAACCTCTAGTAAGCAAGATCTGGCTGCTGGCCCACTGTCTGTCCCCCCCACCCCCCGCCTCAAGCAGAAAGGGGTCCCTCAAAGCCACTTCCTAATGATCTCTTAAAGGCAGGAGTTGCCAGCTTCAATGGGTCCAGCTGATGAGTGAGGGCTTGGACAGGTCAGAGCCCGGGTCCTCTTCAGTGATGGGCGCCCAGGGAGGCCAGAGCCTCTGATTTTTTTCAAGCGAGGAATCACGACTTTTAGGGGAAATTGTGCCCTATGTCAGAGCAATCCCCAATTAGAGTGAGCCTAGCTGGATGTGCTGTGTCGGCCCTGCCTCTTCCCTAAAGGCTGCCTCAGTCTCTCCCTGATGCTAGCCTCCATGCCCTCCGCCCTGGAAGGGTCTCTCCTGCCGCAAGGACTTAACGTTTCGTCCTTTGCAGGACATTTGGGGATAGGTGGAGTCCGTCCACACGTCTGTGCCTGCAGCCTTGAGTCCTGTCCTGGTGATTCCTCCCTCCCCACTGCCCCCACCCCACGTCCAAGGCTGGCACCCACCCCGGCCCTTCCTTTAAGGCCTGGCTCAAATGTCACTTTTCATTCACTCCTTCTGGTTCTCAAAATGTGAGGGGGGCGGGATTTCCATGTTTAAAAAAAAAAATGAATGTATTACATGGAGCATCATGAATCATGAATGAAACCAGCTATAGTTGCAAAATCAAAACTTGGAACTTCTCGTCCGATGCCGTGGGTGGCGATGTTGTTTCCCCTTTTGGAGGAGAGAAAGAAAACAGGAAGGAAGTACAAAAGCAGAGAAGAGGAAGCCACAAAAAATAGTACAAGCCCTGGAAATCCGAGCACACTAACTTATACACAGCGACGCTAGACTGTCTGATCCCCCCCTGCCAAGTCATGGGGACAGTGCCCATGCTGCACCCCCCTCCCCAAAGTCACCCGTGACCCAGGGTCATAGTCCCACCCCCAGGGTGTAGAGACTTCAACTGCTCAGACTCTGGGCAACATTTGACCTGTTGACATTTCCCTGCTCTCAAAGGCCTTTGCTGTGGCTACTGCAGATAACAAATGGACTGGTCCTTCAGTGGTCAGAAAGGCTTTGGCCAGGGGCATCTGGGTGGTGCAGTCGGCTGAGCACCTGACTCTTGGTTTCAGCTCAGGTCAGGATCTCAGGGTCATGAGATTGAGCCCTGTATTGGGCTCCGTGCTCAGCGGGGAGTCGGCTTGAGATTCTCTCTCTCCCTCTCCCTCTGCCCCTCCTGTTCGTGTTGTCTCTCTCTCTCCCTAAAATAAATAAATGCATCAAAAAAAGAAGAGGGAAGGAAGGAAGGAAGCAAGGAAGGAAGGGAAGAAAGAAGGGAGGAAGGGAGAAAGAAAAGCTTTGGCCAAAAGAAAAAAAAAGGCCAAATATGGAATTATATATCCACCAAGAAGTGGCATGCATGGTTCACAAATTACCTTTGCATCAATGGTATCACTTGGGGGGTTGTGTCGGAGGCAGCCTGGATTCAGGAGCAAAGGCCTGCACCAGTCTGTGGAATGCGGTTCCAATTCCAAACGTGAGGGCCGTGGGGCCTCCCTGAGCGTCGGTTTCGCCATCTGTGAAACAAACAGGTTGGACTTCGTGGGCGGTTTCTTTTTCCTTGTTTTGCTTTAATTGTTTTTGTTTTTATGGTTCTGGCTCTTCTTTTCTCTATTAATTACAGGAGTCATACGTGATTTCTCGCTTATTGTCTTAGTCTGTTGGCGCTCCTCTAACAGAATGCCATGGACTGAGTGGCTTATAACAACAGACCTCTGCTCCTTAGAGGTGTGGAAGCTGGAGGTCCAAGATCAAAGTGCCAGCAGATTGGGTGTCTGGTGAGCCCGCTTCCTGGCTTGTAGATGGCGGTCTTCTCCCTGTATCCTCACATGGCAGAAGGGATGGGGAGCTCTCTGGGGTCTGTTTCATCAGGGCACGAATCCCATCATCAGGCACCACCCTCATGACCTAATCACCTCCCAGAGACCCCACCTCCAGATACCATCGCCTTGAGTGTCAAGATTTCAACCGATGAATTTGGCAGGGCATAAACATTCAGTCTGTAGCGCTTATTAGGGAAAAAAAACACATAAGCAATACCAAAGTCTATAAAATAAAATGTCAGTGCCCACCTTCTTCCCTACAGGATCTCTCTCCCCAGACGTCCCACTATTACCAGATTCCTGTGGGTCCATCCAGGCTTTTCTTTATGCACAATGCATACAGAGAGCTTTGTTTAGTAGTTTTACATTTTTATGACATTTCTAATGCCAGTGCCTACAATAGCATCCAACCCATTAGGTACTTTGCACATTTTTGTTGCATGGTTAAATTAGCACTTTTTTTCCAACCGAACCCTATGTCTTAGAGATCTTTCCGTTTTCTTTCTGACTGCCACAGAGAGGTACAGTAATTGAATCACACTTTCCCACTACAGGTCACGATATGGTCTCCAATTCCTTGTGGTTTGGTGTGTGCAGAATTCAACATTGCTCCATTTTAGAAAGGTAATACGCACAGGGCAGCCCCCCTAACCAGACACACTAACACTTCTGCAGTGAAATGTATAAATAAAATGGGATGAATAAAATCTGTGAACAGCCTCACATCAGGCCGGGCTTGCCTCCAGATGAGCCTGCCCTAAGGGGAGATAGACTCTCTGCTCAGAGCTTTTGGGGTTTGGGATAAGACAAGGCGGTAAGCCTCTGCTTGTAGGCGGTGCACATGCAGACCTGCTGGGCAAACATGGCTGAAACAGGGTTGGGGGGGCTCACCCCCTGCCAGACCTCCCTGTCCTCACTGTCTGTGTTCTCTGCCTCTGAGAGCTGGCAGAGTGGGGAGTGTGGTGTGGGGACTGGGCAGGGCAGCCTGGTCCCAGAGGTACGAAACCTTTTCTGGCACTTGGAGCTGCTCCCACCTGTGTGCGTCCCGCTCTACTCCCCCCTCCCTGTTCCCCCCACTGACTCGGTCAGATTTGTGAGCTGGGGAATCTGCCTCTGTGTCTTCATTTTTCCAGGGAGCTTCTCTAATCTCCAGAGCTGTCTTTTCCCTCTCGTGTTGGGGTTGGTTACCTGCCTCACTTTGGCACTATCGTTACCATTGGGACCTCACTGGATTTACCTGAGATCTTTGCATTATTGTGGGGTTTTCCCAGACCGTCCCTTCTTTTCCCTCCCTCTGCCCAGTCAGCTCCCGAATCCTGCAGCCCGCGTTCAATGGTGGTATCTCCTACCCGATGAGAGGCCCACTTGCCATGGGGCGGGGACATTGGGCTTTGGGGAATGCACAAGTACCCTGAAATTGGAGCCGAGTTGGGGGGGGGGCACTGGTGCATCTCCTGAGGGCTTCGTGGAAGTGGTTAACCTCTTGGAGGGTTAACATCGTGGCTGTTAGGTGAAGCCCTTCTCCTCTGACCTTGCCTGCTCTCCAGTATCTTCTCTGCCCTGTGTCTGTCCCCACGCGGAGGATCCCTCGCTGTCCCCAGGCCCATCCGCCCCCTCCTCATCAAAGGTATATGCAGCTCCCTCAGTCTTGTCTACCCTTCCTCCTGCTCTGCCTGCCATCCCGACATCCCCCAGGGCTCTCACCAGGCACAGGATGGAATCTGTGGGAGACGGAGGACGGGGCGCGGGGCCCGGGAACTCTGCGGGCCACCCTGGAGAGGGGGTGGGATGGGGAAATGAGCCCAGGGACATTAGGTGCTGCAGTCACAGGACCAGGCGCCAGTAGCCAGGGCTGAAAAAAAGGAGAGTCGAAGACAAACTGGGATGTCTGGCTTCATGGTCACTGACTGCCTGATGCTTTGGGGTTCATTCTCTCCCCCAGCCCTTTGGAGACGGGGGCCAGAACTTTGCCACTTAAACACCATGGGGTCCATCCCTCCATCCCCAAAAGCAAGGAAGAGGGGCTCCCTTTGTGTGGCCAGGAAGGAAAGGCATTCCTTGTTTGGGGAGGCAGTTTGAATCTGACAGATGTGACTCGTCCGCCCATTACGGGACACTCTTTACTCCGATTATGTTAATAGTGGCTCTGCTCTGCCGACACTCGTTCATCCTACACCGCCCGCCGCAGACTCACACGCCTACCCGCGAAGGCACCGGCGTATCTGTCTCATGCATGTTCCTTCCAGACCTTGTACAGTCGCCATGGGGTGGTCACCCTTGTCCTTGAGCCGTCCTCCAGCGGGTGACCCCATCCGAGGGCCAGTTAGAGAGAGGATGCTTTATGCAGCAGGATGTCCTCATTAGGGGAAGAAAAAAGCGGTGGGGTTTGCTTTGAGGATGTCAAGAGAGCTGGCCTGTGGATGATTCCCTTCCTCTGCCTGACCTGCCGAGTCCTCACTTAGCTTCCCAAGCACAGTTCATCCAAAGGTGCTTACCTCGTGGAAGGGGACAGGACATGCCTTATGCACTGGGGAGCCGCGAGAGCGGGAGCTTGGCTGCGGCCCCTTTAATACAAATAAACCTTCAGCCCAGCCATCTACTCGCTGCATGGCCTTGGGCAAGTCCCATAACCTTTCCTGGCTCCCACTCCTGTTTCCTCTTCCAGTAAATGGAAATCAAAGGCTGAACTTGCAGAACTGCATAAGGAGTAGAGGTGTCGTCTTCAAAGCACCTAGCTCGGGGCGCCTGGGTGGCTCTGTTGGTTAAATGTCGGACTCCTGATCTCGGCTCAGGTCTTGATCTCAGGGTCATGAGTTTGAGGCCCCACGTTGACTCCACACTGGGCATGGAACCCACTTAAAAAATAAAATAAAATAAAGCACCTAACTGACCGCTTGGTTCATAAATGGGAGCTGTTATCACCGGGACTCCTGCTTTTGGGGAGCCAGAGACACCCATGCGGTATGACAGGAGCTGGCCCATGCACCACGCCGTCCTGGGCTTCCTGTCCTGCTCCATTGACCCTCTGTGGGACCCTGGGCAGCTGCCATCACATCCATGAGCCTTTGTTTCCTCATCCGAGAAAGGGGGGGGGGAAGCCTACTTCTCAGAGATCTTGTGAAGACCAAGGTCTCAACAAATGTTTCTGGAGCTTACCAAGACGAGAGGATACATAAATCAACACAACAATAAAAATTCCCTGACCTGATGGGGCTCCCATGTATCAGGGAGACAGACAATAAATCAAGACTATAATAAATAAATCGTAGAGTATTTTATAAGTTGACAGGTGCTGTGGAAAACAGGAAAAGCAGATGAAGGCACTTGGGGTATGGAATGTGCAGGTGGAAATATTATGGGGGGCAGGGGAGCTCTGGGGGTCCCACTGGGAAGGGGATGTTTGAGCCCAGGTTTAAAGTAGAAAAGAGAGGGAGTCAAGAGGATTTCGGGAGGGGGGACATGGGGTCCAGGTAGAGCAGAAAATCCTAAGACTGATGATTTGATTTTCCTCGTGGCTTTCCCAGACCTGACTAAAGACCTGCCCTGGGCTGGACCCTGTGTAGCAAAGAGACAGATTATAGCAGCTAATAGCTTTCTTTTCTTTCCTTCTTCCTTCTTCCTTCTCGTCCTCCTCCTCCTGCTCCCCCCCCCCCCCCCCTCCTCCTCCTCCTCCTCCTCCTCCTCTTCCTTCTTCTTCTTCTTCTTCTTTTTCTCTGTGGTGGGCAACTGAGTTTGTTTTTTTTTTCAAGACAGCTTTATTGAGATATGATTCCCAGGCCATACATACAATTTACCCATTTCCAGTGTACAGTTTGAGGTTTTGGGGTATTCACAGAATTGTGCAACCCTTTACCACAGCCAATTTGAGAAGATTTCATCACCTCTAAAAGAAATTCCATGATCCTGAGCCAACACCCCCTCACCTCCCACCCCTTCCCCAGCCCCTGGCAACTGCTAACCTTCTTTCCGTCTGTAGAGAGTTCTCTGTTTGGGGCTTTAACATGAATGGAAACCCACCGTAGGTGACCTTTTGTGACTGGCGTTGTCACCAAGCATAATATTCACAAGGTTCGTCCAGGCTGTAGCAAGAATCAGGGCTTTATTCCTTTTTTAGGGCTGAATGATACTCTATTTTCTTTGTCCATTTGTCCATCGGGTGACATCTGTTTGTAATCTGAGACTCATGAATAATGCTATCACGAACGTCCATCTGCAAATTTTTGTGTGGAAATATATTTTATTTCTCTTGGGCAGACACCCAGGGGTGGAATTGCTGGGTCATATGGTAACTCTGTTTAATTGTTGGAGGAACCTCCAGACCGGTTCCCCCAAGGGGCTGCACGTCTTCCGTTCCCATCAGCCGTGGATGCGCGTTTCGATTTCTCCACATCCCGCCGACACCTGTTATTATCTGACTTTTGGATTCCAGCCGTCCCAGGGGGTGTGAGGTGGTAGCCCACTGTGGTTTGAGCTCGCAGGATTTCAGGGCTTGCTGAGGGCACTCACCGTCAACCCCTTGGCGTGCGTTCATTCAGCCGGTGGTCCCAACAGCCCTCCGCAGGTAGGTGTGACGGTCGTCCTCGCTTTACAGATGAGCACACTGAGGCACTGAGATGTCCACGGGTGGCAGAGCTGTGATGCAGACCCAGGCGGTCCAGGTTCTGAGCCCATGATGTTGGCGGTGCTCAAAAACCTGACCGCGTGGGAGACGCGCCCCTGAACTTCATAGAAGCCCCACTGGGCATGTGCAGAAAGACAGCAGCGGCTGGGGGTGGGGGTGGGGACATCTGAACTGGGCCTGGGAGAGTGAGTAGGCGTGTGTCCAGTGGTCGGGGATGGAAGGACATTGCAGGGGTGGAAGGGCAGGCAGAGGCTGGGAAGAGCAGAGGTCTGTCTGGCTCAGGTAATCCTGGCGGAGATGGCCCGCGCTGACTCCCTCCTCCGCCAAAGTCCTCCACTCTTTGTTATCCGCTTCAGCACGGTAGTTTTAGATCAAATGTTTCAGTTCTGAATAGAAGCCAGTATGTGCTGCGAATTATACCCTCCAGGGTCCACTTGATTAAAAACAAGTGAGCGCGTTATTTGAACACCTCCTGGCAGATGGAAGACTCGCGCATGCGTATAGCCTACGCAGACGCCTCCCAGGAGTGAGTGTGGGCATGGAGGAGAGGACTCACGAACTTGAGGGCCGGCTCCGGCCCTGCCAGGCCTGTGCCCAAGTGAGCGCCCCGCTCAGGTGTGTTTCATGGTGACTCTGACTGCCCTGCTTTGACCCCAGGTGGCCCTTTGGGCACTCACTCACTGTTCCCCTGCAGGACAAGGTGAGAGGTATTTGGAGGGACTAAGCCCCCCAGTGGGTTCTGTCCAGCCTGGTCTCCCGAGACTCAGCTGGTGGTGGCTACTGATGGGACCACCCGGGGCAGAGCCAGGGTCCCACCACTGAGCTGGTAGGTTCCCACCTCTTACTTTCATCTCGTCCCCCTCGGCAACCCTGTGCCCATTTTACAGCTGAGGAAACCGAGGCTAGCAGAGGCGCCAGCCCACCAGCGGCTCGAGGGTACAGAGCCAGGGGCAGGTGGCAGCCCGGACGTGTGAACCCACATGAGAGGTTTTGGTTGGGGGGGAGGAGGGTTGTAAGCCTTCACCTTTTTGGCCAAGGGGGTGGATTCCTTGCTTCCATGGACTCATCAGTTCTCCTGAGAAATCTGAAACAGTTACATCTTGCCCCTTTCCATCCCATCTCCCCCACAGCACCCCCCAGCCCATCCCCCCGTATGTTACCCCCATAGAGTTGCTCTGGGTTTGGGTCCCACTTTTCCCCTCTGGCATCGTTTGCCCTTCCTCCTTCATTTCCTCTTGGCCGTCGATTTCTGTTTCATAAGGCCAGGGCTAACTCCGGCACCAGAATCAGCCACTAAGCCCTTTGCCTAAAAGCTTTAATGAGAAACAGAAAACAAGGAAGTGGCTCTCCTGCCGAGTCTGTAAATCATGCCAGGGCTCCCAGACAAGCCAGGTCTGCATTCGGAACAAGGAATGTGGAGCCGAAATTCCCGGTGAGCAGCACTCTTTCCAGTGCCTCCTGACACCCACCCTGCCCCTCACACGCACCTTCACCCTCCTGAGCCCCCCATCCTCCGAGGGGTAGCCTCCGCCCATCCCAGCCCCTACCTTCCCAGAGAGGAACAGAAACCCACAGCAGTGTGTAAAATCGCCTGTCTTCTAACTCTGGGCAACGAATTCCCATGTTTTAACAACACTCGCAGGCCAGACAAAACATGTCTGTGGGTCACCTCCGGCCCACAGTGATCATTGTGCAACCTCTAATCTAAAAATTATACTGGATTTCCTAGTATCGAGTTGGTCAGGTTTGATTTTTTTTTTCCCCTAAAATCCCTCTTAATCAACCTCTCAGACCTGGACTCTGGTTGGTAATAGCTATAAAATTAAGGCTTGGAAATATTTTCATGCTCAGGTTCAAGGTTGGATGTGATGTAACCCCCCTCTGCAGTAGGGCGGGGTGGGGGCTGGCTTTGTGTACAGGGGACCCATCAGTAGAGGCTCGGATGGGGGCCAGGAGGTGGGGGCTTGGAGATGAGAAGAGGGCAAGCCCATTTCCAAGTCGGTAGGAAACCTGCCATTCAGAAGGGACTGTGGACTTGGGGCTCCGGTCTCAGGGCACACGGGATGGGAGAGCTGGGATCCAGGGCAAGGTGGTGCTGGGGCCTGTCAGCCCAGGGGGTTGGTGACCGCGCCCCAGAAGGAGGCTTGGACCCCCCGGGTCCTGGCTGCCCAGGGTCAGCCTGTCCAGCCTAAGGTCAACTAGTTCAGCTAAGGGGAGCCGGGACTTTGAGCCCCCAGCTGAGCCTCTGGAGACCCATCTGACCCATCCCCTGCAGTCAGAAGAACAAGGCCCACAGCTGGCCCCTCTTTCCGCTGCCCTCCCTGCTCCAGCATCCCTGCAGATAAAGCTATGAGTACATTGGATCCGTTGTAGGAACGTGAGCCTACGCTTTCGCCCCTCTTGCCCCGCAAACCAGGCGTGCGGGCGCCCATCCTGGTTTGGGGCTGCCACCTGGTGACGCTCCTTAAACCCACTTAGGATGAGGAAGTATAGATACTTGGATGTGAGGGTCAGGTTCTGACTCCTCTGTAAATCTGCACAGAGCCCTTCCTCCGACGCTGCAAACGGGAGGAGAAGAAAAGCGCGCTCCGGGTCTGCGGGTCAGCGGCTTGGTTCCGCGCATGCGCTCCTGAGGCCAGTCTTCTTAGCAGGTGTTCCCGGTAGCTTCCGTGGTTCCTATGGCTCCGGCCACCCGGTCATTTAGGATCCTGCTGCGGGGACACTTGGCGTCAATTTGGTTCTGAGCTGTGCTTTTCCTGAGGTGCTGGGTGGTTTTTAGTCCTCTGTATGCTGTGAATGGCTTCCATGGTTGACTTGACTCTGTACATTTGGGACGTACATCTGGAAAGGGCATAGAACCTCGAGTCTTGCGTCCTGGACCCTTCTCTTGCTCCCTGATGGTGGTCATTTATCTTTGGCTCCTGTTTTCATCCTGCCCTGTCGACCGCAATGTATTTTTGTAATGTGTCTGAAAGCTTTTCTAAAAGGACAGTAGAAAAGAAATTAAGATAAAGTTTCTCTTCTGATATGCAATGGGGACAGCCCTCCCAGTTTCCAGAAGGGCATCACCCTAACCCAAGGCACTTCCTCCCTGGTGTCCAGTTGCCTGAGAAATGGAACTGGGGATCAGGGTGTCCGCACAAGGATGGGAGGGTGGTGTGGGGGGATGATTCCTCTCACCAAGGGTCAGCATGCTAAAGGACCCCGACCTTCTGTTCACTCGTCCCTGGACAGGACTCCCCTGCCAAGCCAGTTTCTCTGAGCCCTGCCTGGATGTGTTCATGTGACTGATGCTGTCCCATTCCAGCCTCTGCTAAGGGAATTCAGCCAACCCCCCAAGGGGCAAAGGGTGCCTGACAAACACAGCCCACCGTCCTCACTGATGGCTTTGTTGGGAAGGTGGATTGGGGGGGGGGGTCTTTTAAACGTTGAAGGGTCATACACCCGTGAACAGTTCTTCATTTCTCTCTCCTCCCCGCACCCCCGGACTATCTGCGTTCCTACTCTGTCTCTCCCATGTTGTACTGCTCAGGGTTTGCTGCAATGAGGAGCAGCTCTGTGAGCTGGGGATGTGTTTGTCTG